>NC_060208.1:228356458-228665312 GCF_021130785.1 Homalodisca vitripennis
AAGACTATGAATACCAGCAAACACCCTGCCACAAGTCTCAGTAACATTATCGGCCCAACTAAGAGTGAACAATGAAGGGCTGGAAGATTTCTTTAATAAACTACTACACTGTAATTGACTACTACACTAGAATCGATAACCACTATTTGAATAAGTCAAAAGCTGGAATCTAATAAATAAAGAAGGACATGCCATAGTCAAAACTGACCTAAGCTCAACACTGACAATACTGTTGCTGACAACCCTATTCAGGTGGATGAATAATTAAACACTTATTTTAATTTTATAGCAGAATTAAGAAAACAACAGAAGAATAAACAATCAGGACGGTACAGGCTAGAAGAAGATCAAAACTCTTCGAACACTCCTGTAACACAACCATTTCACCTGACCCACAACATTGAAAGAAGTAAATCAAGAAATATGAAGTCTAAAAAACAAACCATCTAGTGCCATAGACAAATTCTCATCACAAACCTTAAAACACTGTGCAGAAGAATTAACTCCCCTTCTCACAACCATAATAAATAATTCTTTCACCTTAGGGCAGTTTACAACGAAGCTAAAAGTTTCCAAGATATACCCCAAGCACACAAAAAGAATAAAAGCAGACGCAAAAACTTACAGGCCAATATCTTTAATCAAAAATTTTAAAATATTATTTAAAAAAAATAGTACTAGAAAGGTTAATGACCCACCTCAAACAACATCCTTTAATTACTGATTGTCAACATGGATTTCAAAAGGGAACATCAACTATTTGAGCCACCATAAGCTTTGTTGAGTCTATAATCGACGGCATAGATGAAGAAAAATTTGCAACAGCCTTATTTTTAGACTACAGCAAGGCTTTTGACTGTTTAGGGCACAACCTGATCTCTAGACAACTTACAAATTTGGGAGTAGGAGGCCTAGAAAACAAATGGTTTGTCAGCTACCTAAAAGAGAGATCCCAAGTTGTAGATATCAAACTTACTATACTTGGTCTCACTATTACGTTCAGATCAGATCCTCAACCAATCACAAGATGAGTTACTCAGGGATCTGTGTTAGGACACATTCTATTCATTTAGTTGACTAACAACTTCCCAGCTCTAATTTGAAACTACACAACCAGCTGTATAATGTGCGCACACGACACAACTCGCCTTATCAGAAATGGCTCAGCTCAAAAATTGCATAACGGCTCTATTGCATCTCTACAAAAAGCCACAGCCTACAGTAAACAAAATGACCTGGCAATAAACCCTGACAAGACAACACAAGTACACTTTTGCAGGAAAAAAGTAATGCCCATTAGTATCCTCAATACAACAGTGGGTGATCAGATTAAGTTATCTAGGAATAACTTTAGACAGAGGACTATTTAAAGGCAGACCATGTAAATAACACCTACAATAAAATCAGCACTGATGTATATGTTGTTAAACGTATTAAATGGGTTGGCACTCTGAAAGCAGGAAAAATGGCCTACTACGCTTAACAGAATCTCGTATTAAATATGGTCTTACAATCTAGGAAAGCTCCTTGGGAAAACAGAGTATTTGTATTACAAAATCACAAACCTGAAGTCCCAGCAAAGGTGTAGACAAGCCTATCAGATTCTAGACCTACTCACAAAACCTCCGCTCTACATCTATGAAGCCATTTTATATGTAGACAAACTAAACCTGCAGACTCACATGGAACCTCACAACAACCCAATACGCCTCCAGATTCATTCTACCTCAACATAGAACAACTGAATATTTTTAAATGCCCATTGGTAGATTGCCATAAAGTATAGTTTTGCATATTTTGATATTATACCCCTTTATACTCCAAAGTTTTAAATGTGAAGGTCCATTGAGTACCTCAAATTAAAGGTTTTAATAAGAAAAAAAAACCAACTTACTTGTACAAAATTATGCCCATTTATGTTTCAGAAGACAAATAGAGCAAAGGCTACGTTAATTTTATGCTTGTCATTATAATAGTCAAAAACATTATTAAAAGCAAAAATAATAAAGTATTTATTTATTTATTTATTTTCCAACGGCAGCAGCCAATTTACAAATACAAGCATAGATAGTAGATACAGCGGAAAATAAAATTAATACGAACAGATGAAAAATCTACATAAAATAACAAAATAGGTATCATACAAAATTTGATAATAAATAATTAGTATTCAAAGATGTAACAAGTTATAAATATCCAAAACATAACAAAAAATAAAAATAAAGATTAACAAACAACAATAATTATTCAAGTATGGAGCGAACATAAATAAATTGTGCTGATAAATTAAAATATAATATATAACATTTAACAAATAACAGTGAAATTAAATAAATACAACATATAATACAATGAACATGCACTTAACACAGATTAAAGCTAACTACTGTAGGTCTTAATCACTAGTCCCTCACAGAAAGAAGAGAGAAGGCCTGCCGGCGAACCTGGTGAAGTCCATCGAAGAACAGGTCACACCCAGACGCAACCTGATTTCCCAGGCGAATAAACCTTGCGAAAGGACTGTTGAAGTCGAAGTTGGTTGAGTGGTATCTTCGACCCAGCAGATCTCGAGATCTTGTGTTTGCCGGAACTCTGAGGTCGATTTCAGCTAGGAGATCTGGACAGTTCATGCGACCATTCACTATCTTCCAGAGAAGGACAACATCAGCCACGTCACGTCGCAGGGCAAGAGGTGACAAGTTCAGATTGCTGGACAGTTCCTCCACAGGCACATCAAGATAGGCAAAACCCAGCCGGACACCAATCAAGCGAAGAAAACGCCTTTGTAGAGCCTCCAGTCTCGTCCTATTGCCAACAGTGTAAGGCGACCACACGGGACTTGCATATTCCACAAGCTGTCTCACAAGGGAACAATACAGAGAGCGAAGAGCAGAAGGGTTGTCGATGCCTCTGGAGAATCTTGCTATGAAACCAAGCATCTTGTTTGCTTTGCTACTGATGTGGTCTATATGTCCAGAAAATCCCATGTCGCTGGCAAATATAACGCCTAGGTCTTTTATACACTGGGACCGTGGAATGGATGTACCAGAAATGGAGTATACGTATATGACTGGGGATTTGATGCGGTGATAAGTTATACAAGAGCACTTACTGGGATTTACAGACATGTTATTCCTGACACACCAATCCTCAATTCCGGAAAGGCTATTTTGAATTTCTTGAGAGTCTTCTGGTGTAAACACAGCGATGAAAATCTTCAGGTCGTCAGCAAATTGTAAGGCCTTTACAGTTAATTTGTCTAGTAGGTCATTGACAAAGACATTGAAGAGGCAAGGTCCCAGCAAAGAACCTTGTGGAACTCCTGAAGAAGGTGAGAATTGAGTGGAAGTGGCGGAACCAATCCTCACAACCAGAGAACGTTTTTGAAGATAACTAGAAATCCATGACAAAAGAGGTTCAGCCACTCCGTAACCCAGCAACTTAGACACAAGAATTGTGTGGTCGACCTTGTCGAAGGCTTTTGCCATATCGATGTAGGCTGTATCAACTTGGTAGTTCTTGCGAAAAGCAGACAAAACATATTCTTGAAAGAGCAGGAGGTTGGAGACAGTAGACTTGCCCTTCATAAAACCATGTTGGGAAGGATGGATTATTTTGGATAGAAAAGGATTCAGTCTATCTACCACGATACTTTCTAAAACTTTGCCAATTGCCGGCAGAATAGTGATTGGACGGTAGTTCCGTATGTCGCTGGGATCATTTGCTTTATGTAAAGGAATGATGAAGCCCAACTTTAAAGAGCTAGGGAAGATTCCTTTGTTAAGTGATTCATTGAACAACACTGTGAGGGGTTCAGCTAAGAGAGATCGGCAGTGATGAAGCATAGATGGCGGTATATTGTCAATTCCAGCTCCCTTTGTAGTGTCCAGATTCTTAAGCTTGCTGAGAACTTCTTCTGTTGAGGTTGTTATGACACAAAGAGAATCGAAGACGGGATAGCTAAAGCTAGGTGAAACTCGTAACGAGGGAGAGTAGACTGAGTTGAAATAACTGGAGAACAGCTGACAAATGCTTGTTGTGTCACTGGCTACTTCATCATCTAAATGTAGACTAGATGGCATATCAGGAGTATTTCTTTGAGCTTTAACTAGTCCCCAGAAAGCTCGTGGATTAGAAGATATGTTTGATTGAACATTGGACAAATATCGAATGTGGCATTCACGAGACAGCGACCTACAAGTATCTCTCAGCCTCGAGAACTCATAATAATGGGCAAGATTGAAACTTCTCTTGAAACGTGCATGCGCAGCTTTCTTTTCGATAATGCATTTTTTAGGTCATTATTAAACCACCTAGGGAAGCGTGAGATACCAAATTTCTTCAACGGACTTGCATTTTTGACGATTTTCTCTAAGGAACTTTCCAGAATGTCGAACTTTTCATCAACTGAGATCGGCTGGTGAATAAATCCCATATCTGCCTCCTGTAGGGCTGTAAAAGCAGCTGGGAGGTCACATTTCCCCAAGTTGTAGCCGCTGTAGCTGTTGTCACAAGTAGAGGGCATATAGCACTCAAGAGTAAGGGACAGAGGAGGATGATGAATTTCAGGTTTAATCAACCAATCATTAGCCCTGCTAACTTGCACCTCACTATCAGAATGAAAGACCAAGTCCAATGTTACTCCTCTATGGTTTTGAACATGATTTATCTGGAAGAGAGAGTGCAGAGAAGACATGTCACGGAGGTATTCGCTGCAATGTTGAGGGAGGCCAGATACAGGTAAATTGACATCGAAGTGAGGCAAGTTGAAGTCTCCAAAAATGAGTGTCTTCTTTGGGAAATTTGCCAATTCGACTGTCTCAGTAACCACATCACAGAATTCACGGTAAACAGAAAGAGGACTTGAAGGGGGAATGTAGACACAGGCCAGAAGAAGATCAAAACCAAATCCTAATTTCACAAGGGCAAAGACGCTTTCGATGTTGAATCCAGAGTATAGTCACTTAGACATAAGCTTCTTTCGAACTGCAAGTAGGGTTCCTCCACCAGAACTTTTGTGACTTGTAGCAGCAGACCTATCACATCTATGAACAATGAAGTCAGTATCACCAACAACTTCGGAGTCGGGGATATCAGGAGAGAGATTTGTTTCACATAGTAGAATAACATCATCAAGGCATGCAGATAAACTATTTTTTAACTCAATAAGCTTCGAACGAAGACCATTTACATTTTGGCAGTAAACATTCAGAGAAACATGCTGCTGCTTACCGTTGGAATTTATTCGTTTTTTGGCACAATAGAAGGCGTTCCATTCTTATATCTAATCGTTAGGGAAGTATCACCAGCATCCTGTTTGGACTTTAAGGTGGCACGAAGAGTCTCCAGATGTCTTTTCTCTCGAGGAGTGCGGTCATGAGAGATTGATATTCCACGCATGCTATTAGGAACATCATTTTCCTTGAAGTTTTTGAAAATGTGAATAGCAGTGCCTTCAGACGGCATACAAAGCATGAGAGGACGATTTGTCCTTTTTTTCCCCAATCTAAAATGACGAACATCTGAATACTGAACATTAGATTTCAAATGAGCTAGAAAATCCTGGACAAAAACGGCATCCGCAGTTTTTGAGATTGTGTTTGAATCGGGGATGTTATGTACAATAACATTTTTGGCACGTCGATTACGATCGTTGCATTCGGATAAAACATCTTCAAAAAGCTGATCACAACCCGCTACCTGTTTATCCTTGATAGTGCTTATTTCAGATTCAACATAGGCCAAGCGAGGCTCAAGTTCCAGCAATTTGGAGGTCACCAATTCCAGGTCTTGTTTTATAAGTTGTAGTCCTTCTGAGAGTTCTGTTTTAGTGGCAAGGGAAGACAACTTAGAGAGAATGGTATCCAGCTTGGCATCTATTGGGCTTGCCAGCGTCTTTTTACAGTCAGTTCTATGACAATACCATTTTGTATTGTTGTCGTTGCTAAATCGTTGGTATTCAGATTTAGACATTTTCACACATTCTCTGTGAAACCATCTCTCACACTCAGCATCACAGCACAAGCCTTCTTCTGTATCTAAGACTTCTTTTACGCAAACAGGACAGGAAGTAGACATAATATAAAGAATGTACTGTATTTTATATCTCAAAACTATACTTTGTGAAATGCAACAACGAGAAAGCAAACAGCTCACAAATCAGTAGCTACTCAGTTCACCACTGAAAGTGTGCTTTTTATATCACCTAAATTGAATAATGTTGAAATAATGACTGGCAACACTAAGCAATAATTTCAAAACATGAGTAAATTATGTATCATAATAATAATAATAATATTCTTTATTGCGTGAAACAATTAAAATATTGCATGGCATGCGTCAACATAACTATATAAAGTAAATAAGTACATAAGATAAATGATGTTGGTCAAGGTAAATACATACAAGAATTATATTACATTGCATGTATCAGAACCGGGGATTTCGTGGTTATTGTTAATTTCAAAAATTTTCATCCCAGCGGCCCATCATGAACTCATCATAAATGGAAAAGTAAGTTGATATTTGTCACGTTGACTGACAACTCACGAACTGTGTTATAAAGCAGCGAGAAGCAACAAGGAACGAGATAATACACTCGTCAAACAACCATACTAAGCGAAGCGAATTAAAATATACAGGCTACATGCATAAATAACATGCCAGGCTCTTGGGATTCAGTTGGTTGAATTTTAGTGTCTATGACTTGCTGAGTGATGATGACAGCTGGAGATCGTTTGCACTCTCAACGGTAAGTGAAATAGGGTTGAAAAATTAATTAAATTATGCAAAGATTAAACAATAGAATTTAAGAACTAATAGGTAGATGCACTCACTCTGGTTCAATTGATGATATAAATATAGTCTAAATACACCTGAGCACCAATAACAAAGTATAGACAGTAAAATAAATTGCACTAGTAAAATACGTTAGATTCAAACTACTATCCAAAGACCAAAATTAGTATTGTGGTTAAATTAGTAATTATTAACATAGGAGTACATGATAAGTTTACCAAGTAATATGGTTGTATTACTACTATATCAATGTAGTAATACATTGATAAGTTCAGATATGCAAAATTTTGATTCTCCCCTCCCCTCAACAAATATATTTCTGCACAGGAATTTGAAGAGTAATTACCAAAGCAATGTATTTTGATAAATATCTCAATAATAGTTGTAAGTGCATGCCAAAAAATACATTTACATATATTGTAATTTCTGATGAAAACATACATTTTTTTAATTTTATTCAAATCATGTTTCAAACAGATATCAAGATACTCACCATATTCACCAAAATTAATTGCACTCCATTTTTTCTCTTTTGCAATAAACTGAGTTAATCGGATTCCAATATAAATGATCAAAAGTCCAACTGAAGAATCCAACAGAAAATTTATTATGTACCTAAAACAAATGATCGTATCAAATGTGACACATACAGTAATTTAAAACTAAAACTACCATAAATGCCATTCTAATATTTTATAAGGTAGATGACCAACTCAAATATAGTGTCCTATCAGATATGACAGGATAAATAAATAAAGTTACACAAGTTCTCAAACTTGGAAAAACAACTAAGTCTGAGCAACTGTTATTGATGGTGTACATCTAAGTGTTTCTAGCAACTTAGATAAAAGTATTAACAAGAATAGTTTTGCTATTTATCTGTTAATCATTGGAGGGAATAAACAAAACATTCTTCAATTAGTTTATTAATCCACTTGTTAATAGCAGTACATAATTTCATACAATATTAGATATAAACAGATATTAATAATTTCATACATTCCAATGAAAATGATCATGTTACATCTAATGCCCTTCAAAAGTATTAAATTAATTGTATTTAATAATTGGAAGTATTTTCAATAATATTTGGAAGTAGACTGGGGTCTACCTGCACGACCATTAAAGAACTTTTCATGTAATAGTTTTTAACAACCACTATTGACAACAAAAAAGGGAGAGTAAAAAATGTCATTACTCACCAAGTACAAGGATCACCTTGAAACCGCCCTGATATAAATATGTTGGACATATGCATGAACAACGATCCAAGACCTTGTTTAGAAGTGTCGTAAAACCATATTCTCCACGGCCGTCTTTCAAATCTTGGTTCACAATATCTTTTGGCTGTAATAATATTATAAATTAACATTATATTTTGATAACCAATGCTAAGTAACAAAAGTTTACAACACAATATATTACATAGCTAAACATTTAACAGTAGAATACATTTCCAAACTGTCTTACGTTCAAAATTGATATTTCTCAGGTAATACAATTGCTTGCCTATCATAAGTTATTTATTTAGGTATAATACAGATTATTATTTTAATAACTCACTTCACTAAATCACAATATTAATGGATAACTAGACAGTTAAAACACGAAAATGAGGTTACGAGAAAAGTCAGAAAAGCAGAGTAGCTACTCTGCACATTTTTTTGTGGAGTAAGTATTGTTTGGAAAGAAAGAAAATTTACTTATTCATGTATTGAAAAATAATTTAAATTTCCAACAGCTTGTTTATGTTGATTAAGGATTATTCGAGACAAAATTTGATGTAACACTGAAGTCAGAGATCTTTTATTGCTAAAGCACATTCCGTGAAAGTAGATTTCAGATTGGTCTGGCAAAGAGCTCTAAAGTGGGGAAATTTTATGTTTGTTATAAATAATTATTCTAGTTTTATAATCTTTATAAGAATGAGTGTATAAGTTATTTATTTCATCTGACAAAGTTATTTGGGCGTTTTAAGATATTTTTAAAAACAGTCGTTGATACCCAAGATATCTTGCATATGACATGGAACACTTAAAGTCAATAAACCAAGAACTGTTAACATTTAAGCAATGACAATGTGGTAGGAATAAATAAAAAGTAAGATTCTTATACTTTTATTTTGGTTCCATTAGATAAAAAATCCTGAGTCAATATGTACTTTTAATCAGTTTGAAAAGTAAAATAAAAAACACCCAGATAGTTACAAGTTTTAAAACTATATTTATCAAACTTTTTCACATCTAGTGTTCATACAGCTATCTAGCGACATGAATAAAAAAAATTTGAAAAATTATGAACCTCCACTCCATTGACTATAATTTGGTTTCGCAATCCATGTATTTTACCCAAATATTTTTTCCTGTAATGATTTGATCGAGCTGTGAGTCACAATCTTTTTAGTAAATGCCCAAAAATATCAATGATACAGCCATACGCTGATTTTTATGGTTTGCACAAAATTTACGGTAATGTAAATTCTGCGTAACAATATCGTGTAACAAACTCCTTGAAATTTTAGGAAAACTAAGTGAGTGTTCTGTTATTGTGAGTCCGCAGTCTTCTTTAATCTTTTCAAATACTTTGGAGACAATTTTATTGGCCACAATGCTTGCCGTCCACTTCATTCATCATCATGCACATTAGCTCGGCCATTTTTAAATCTAATGCACCACTGAGGCACTCCACCTTCAGTAATTCCCATAAACTTCACAAAGTTGGCAAGAAATCTCAATTGGTTTTTTTTGTGCTTAGCCAACAAAAACCATATTACCAATCATACTTCATAACTAGTGGAGTTTTCAATTGCATCACACATTTTAAACTGCTATCGTAAAACAACAAGGAGCGACACTAACCTCTCACTAGTACGGCTGGATAGCCACTGAACGGAGAAATAGTCCTGCCCCTAGCAGCTACAGAGCGAAACGTAATCTACTTTCTAGATAACTCAATAAAATATTAACTACATAACTACCTATAAGACATGTAAAGGCCAGTGATGCTAGAATAAATTGCAGCAACCATCCAAATATCCCTGTCAAAGCTCCTTTGGTACAGTGTTCATCATGAGCATTTAGTATGGCCACCGTCATGATGCTTATAACCAAATAGCTACAATCTGAAACAAACAGTATACTTAAATACACAGTTTTATAATAATATTTTAAATAAAATATTATAAACTCCCTGAGAGCTGCAATCATCTCCCAAAGTTGTGGTACGTAAGTCGTAAAGTCCATATAAAGTATTTAGAAAAATGTTCACCTATTAGATTTTTTATTTTTGTTTTTGTTAGCAATAAAGTGAAGAATGAGATACAATGTCCTGTTATAGATGAATGAAATTTAAAACATTTTATTTAAAACAAACAAAATGTACTGTATTTAAAAAAATAAAGTTAAAACAAATGTTTAGATATTTAATATTTTTCTGTGAGCTACGGTAAACAATTATTTACATTAAGGGTATCTATGGGTTAACACAGGAAAATTACGTGATTCATGTTATTAACGTATTCTGCCCACCCTCCTGAACAAAAATATATATGGGTTTAAGGGGTGGAAATCGCTAATAACTTTGTTTTTGATTATAAGTTTATTGTGTAATCATGTGTTATTTTTAAATCTAGAAAAGCTAATTTTATGTGATAAGAAGTTACCCCATGATATGTAGGCCTAAGTACATACGAAGTTATGGTTACGTTAGTTCTGCTTATTTATTAAACTTGTGTTTTTTTTCTACACTATTTATTGGTTTTTGAAAGATTAATTCAATTTGTATGCATCATTTTCAAATTTATTTTTACCATACCGGAAACAATATTCGCGTTATTAACTTATTGCTATAGTCCTTCTGAGCAAAACAATATAAAGTTTTAGTGTATTAAAAGGAACATAATAAGTTTTAGAACATTAAAAGTGGAACTACTTTTCTTGCAAGATAGTAGAAAGTTACTGTTACGTGAATTTACAATATTTGTGTTTTTTCAAGTTGTGTTTCCTATAAAGCAGTAATGGCCAGAATCATGAGGGATTCATGATCACACCATTTACATTTTTATTTTATACTAATAGCCATTATCTCAAGGGATTTTTTTCATACGTCGCGGGTATACCAGCACGGGGCAGCTACAAAGGTGTACTTGTGTCAGGCTGATATTAACTTTTAATCTTAGAAGATCTAAATTATGAAAAACATCTTTTAAAGGGTCAAATTCTCCTGATTTCAACCTTATTGTTATTTTACGTATCCAAAGGTGGCGTAACGGCTGACGTCAGCAGCAACCAACAGGCGGTTGACTTACGATCATAACAAGACCATATGATGCCTTTAGAATAATAAAATATTACTCAGTGCAAGAAAGGTAATTCCTATTTTAATGTTCTATGTTCCTATATAATGTTCGTTATTTGTCATTCCCACCCATTGAAAACTTATTGGTTTTGTTCAGGAAGACGATAGCAACAGATTAATAAGGCGAAACTCGTATTTTGCCGGTTCGGCCGTTAACTTCACAATTACGACCTTAAATAGTGATGGTTATATTAAGTGATATAGCACCGTAGCTACATGTCTGTCCTAAATATATTTTCAGTTATATAAACAAAATAAAAACGTTTCTAAAATTAACATGAAAGTTTCCATAAAAGCAATTGTTATATTATATTGGATGTTTTTACATAGCCTACCAAAATTGGTAAAACAAAATATTGTTCCCTTAAAAAAAATTAAAAACCAGGCTATAAAATGTTACATTTAAAGCATTGGTTAAGGTTATGATAAATCTTTGACAAAAACACTGACTGTTTCGTCTGTATGACTAAAACACTGCCACTAGCTAGGTCACTAAGAATATGAATACCAGCTCTAGAGATAATAAATTAAAAACCTACAGTTTGTGAAGATTTGATAAATAAAGAACTACTTACAAGTACTGAATTACATTAAATATGTAACGGTATTATGATTCTTGACAAATAACTTCAATATTTTAACATAACAAGATTTGAATATCCTGAAGTTAGGTTAAAATAAAATTTAAACTAGGGTTAAAAAGTTTTTTTAAATTTGGATTTTACTTTTGAAAACCGATGTTATCAGTCAGAAAAAACTTGTAGAGAGAGAACTAAAGTTTGCCGACAATCACAGGACAGGAGTAAACAATTTAAATAATACAATTCTAATCAATCACTGTTGACTGTTTAGTGTTTACAAAACGCCTCCTCAGTCCTTACTTCTTAGACAGCTGGACACTGGACTGATTGGTTGGAGTGAACACCTAATATCATAGACATTCAACAATATTCTAATAATTTCTGAGTCCAACAGCTGTTTTAAGACGCCACACTCTAGATTGTGGATGAAATCTGATTTACATCAAAATTTTGTCAGCTTTGTTAGCCCTTTTATTTCATTTTCTCTGACTTGCTTGCAGCATGGTTTTCAAGCCCAATCCACTGCGTTGGGTGTAAGCCATTTAACATATCACCTTATCGTGTTTTTGAACCCATTGATTTTTAATTATAATACACGACAATATAAAGTACAACCAGTAAACAAAGGTTGTAAATAATCAATGCCATTTATAACTCATAATAACGTGTTGGCGTTTCATTAGGTGAATGGTACCTACAGAATTATGACAACTGGTAAGTACTGAACTTAGTGTTTTCTAGATGAATGACTCCAGAACCTCTTGAATTTACTACTTTTTTGGCGGGCTTTGGACGTTATGCACAGGGAGAAAATTTTCGTTTCGTGTCACGGACGTCACGTAGAAGTAGGATTGCAGGTTTACCGAAACGTAAACAAACCGTTATATAAACTTAATCTTAACTGACATGCCAATAGTATGTTTTACTGAAACTACCAGCAGTCAACAACTAGGCAATGATAATGGTGTCTGTAATCAGCTAGGTGACGGAGCGTATATATTATTATTATTATTTGGATTCACAGGTAGTAAATACATGTTTATTTATTTTTTTCAGCTAATAACTGTAATGAAGAAAACTGAGACAATTATTCCGAATCATCTACAACACCAAATAAAAAAGCGGAGATGAAAGGTCTGGCAACAGCAGAATTTGCAATTTAAAAAGGCAGAAAATAGAAGTTAGTGTAAATGAAGATACTACTAATCAAGTATGCAAGCAAGGCAAAACTAATGAGCCAAATTACGTCCAAAAGAACTTTCAAGACAACGTTCGCATTAATACAAAGACAGTAAAAAAGCAAATCGTTTTGAAAAAAACCTTGATATTCCTCAAGCAAGGCGAAAAGAATGGGCTAAATTACGTAAATGAGATATTTAGAAATGGTACCTTATCAACATATATGTCCACTGCCCGTTACAAGTAGT
Source organism: Homalodisca vitripennis (assembly GCF_021130785.1). NCBI lineage: Eukaryota > Metazoa > Arthropoda > Insecta > Hemiptera > Cicadellidae > Homalodisca > Homalodisca vitripennis. The sequence continues at coordinate 228,369,621 of NC_060208.1, forward strand.
CACTTCTGTCGGTCATTCCCTTATTTTTTTGACTAATATTATGAAGAATAACTGAAATGTGATCATTTTCAAGATGTTAATATTTATTTCTGAAATCACAACTATAGCAACTTTATTTCTCACTTGACATATTCAGCTCTTTTTTTATTTTTCGTATGGTATTAAAGACAAACTGTAATACAAATAAAATTTAGATATGTGTACTTAAAAAAGTAACGTTTAAAATATTTTTCACTCGATATAAAACACCTTGTATTTGTTTCTAATGATTCTTACTAAACAAAACATGACTATTAGCAGAAAGTTAAAGACTGAAAATAATACTAGTTATTTGTCTAAAAGAAAAGAAACTAATACCAGTAATAATTGTTTATATATATATATATGTGTGTGTGTGTGTGTATGTGTGTGTGTGTGTGTGTGTGTGTTTATTATACATCAGCCCTTGTCGGGAAAATAGTTCAATCTCCTTCACAATCTGAGGCACAGGGAAGAAGAAGAATAAATTCAGTTGCAGTATTTTACTCTATCTTGTACTGTTAGTTGTTGTGAGTTTGGAAGTTTTTTGGTAATATCTTTGCAAATTTACATGCATTTTATCTCTTGAATTCTTGTTCGTGTACAAATTGAATTGGTACGCACATTTTTACTGTTAAAATGAATCGATGCGTAATACCTGCTATTAGTGAAGATGTCCAAGGTGATGACAGATGGATGAGCCAGGTTAGTTTTCTAGCTGGAAATTACCGTACCTAGCCTATGCTAAATTTACTTTATATACGAGTATACATTTCAAACATAAATTCTAAAGTAAACTACATGAAGTATCTGTAAGTGTCCAGGATTAATAGGGCTAGTTATACATTTTTCTTATCAGTCAGACTTCAAGTTTGAATTTGTAGTGGGCTAGGATCTAATAATCTGGCATTATGATAGTAGCTTAGGAGAGTTATAGTAGCCTAGACTACATTTTTTTTTTAAGTGTAAATATCTATTTTATCTACTTCACAATATTTTTCAAAATTTCAACCAAAAATAAGAAACTTAATGTATAGAAGATTAGCTTTGTACAATAAATATAAAAGGGAGGAAATAATGACTGAAATTACGTCGGAAATACCCCTGGCTATCATTGCGTGCTTAGCCACTCCGCACTTCTGGCAAAAAAGTAAAACATCCTCGAGATAGTATCAAATTCGAGCTTAGATCACATCAGTGCTATTTCCGCCCTGTCCCAAGTTTATCAAATATCCAATAGAATGTTCTTTCTGGATGCCGTACCAGGGAAAAGTAGCCCGTACCTCTCTCCAAACCTGCTCAATGGTGTTGGTATGCAAACCAGTACCTCAAACCTGGTACCCCTCTCGAGAGAAACAGTCTAGGCCTTCCAGCAGAGTCACTCATGATGGTTCTCCCAGGAAGAATCTAATCCTTTATAATTGCCAGCAATGTCATAGAGTCCCTTGAATCTACAGGAACAAGGAAGAATTTCTCTGTAGAAGGGTCGGCACTTTGGAATTATACCGACCACACCAGTATGAAGAACACAAAAATATAAATTTATAGAAACAAACATGATAGAACGAAAAAACAACTCTTTAATTACAAACTTAATTAATTACAATTAATTAATTACAAACGATTGTCAATTGTTAATGGGGTCAGATTCCGTTATATGCCCCCAACGCTTAAACTTTTTTCAATGAACTTAGAACGTTATAAAACAACGTAGTTGACTAACAGAACTAACATTCCATCAATCAACAAGCATTTCCAGGTATTGTGATCGTTATAATATTGTTGTCGCTGTTATCTTATCTTTCTCAAGAACCCCGATTACGGCAGGCCGAGTGGCATCACATGATTATTTAAGTTTTTTGCATGGTACATAATTGCCTTTCCATTACAATTCAATTTATATTTCTGATCAGCCCCTCTAGAATTTGATATTTTACTGATAGGTACTATCTCGAGGGATGTTTTTCTTTCATTGACATCAGCATGGGGCAGCACCAAAGATGCTGCCGAAGCCCGCACTGATGGCCGGAGGCACTCTCATTTTGGGTGGCGGAGTGTGATCAAGAATAAAAACAAGTTATGTGTGTTTTTTTCAATAAAGAGTTTAGTTTTTGTTTGGTAATGTTTGTTTTTGTTGAATTTTTGTGTTTGGAGAAATGTAGGGGTAAATCAAGGAAGTACAACAAAGCGACGCACCAGCTGAGCAGGCGGCGAGACTCTGCAATCACGTTATCTACTAGAACGCTCGACTTTGACCTCTGTCTGAGGATGGGGAGGGGTTTGCGATAAGACAATTCCTGTTTTATATTGATGAAATAATGTTCTATGCTAATCTAGTAATCAATAGAAGCCAAATGTCAAATAACGATTCATGTCTGGGTGTGGTCGGTATAATCCCAAAGTACCGAAGGGTCTATACCTCCAAAAACACACTGTTCCTCGATGCAACGTCCCTGGTTAAACTTTGTCTTATAGAATTTTGCATCTTCAATCTGCACAACAGAAAGAGGCCAGCCAAGTTTTTCGGATTGTTCTGTCATGTAAACAATAAACACCTCCCTCATTAATGAATACCAGTCGACTACTGTTCTACTGCTTAAATCTAATTTCCATTACATAAAGTCCTGTCAGGGAAGTTTAAGATGATGGAGTACACTACACAAAAGAAAAATCTCTCGAATACTTATGTGTCTCCTTTCAACAAAAGAACTCACCCATGCAGATAGGTTATAGGTACACTGCTTCTGTTTTTTCTTTGATTTAGAGGACCGCCTACAACAACGTAACAACAGTGTGTCCACAGCTAGAGGGCAGTGGTCACCGCACTTAACACAGAAAGAAAACCTGTTTTATAACTCCATGTCGGACCAAAAAGGATACAAAGGAAGAAAACACGAACAGAAAATGGCTAAGGCAATGACGAAGTACGTCTTTATTTTGAAATGAACAGTGCAGAAAAATCTTACCAATCTCGAAATAGGTAAAAATAATGATTTAATAACGAGATGCAAAATAAGATGCGCTTTGGTAGAAAAATGTGGTACTTTCTGATTAAACAGAGGCAACCTATTCAAAGCACGCTGCGGCTGATGTGATTAGGCGATTTAGAAACCTAAATCGCCTAACTTAACCTAACCTAACATGTTAGTATTTATTGTGCAACTGCCCACCCAAAGTTGCTAAATCCTGTTTATTATCAGTGGCCTCTGTTTAATCAGAAAGTACCGAAAATGTTGAGAAATAGGAACAAGACCGAGAGCACAGAGGAGAAATGTCAACGTACAGGTAGAATCTGATAAATAAACATCAATAAATCTTCACTATAGAGGTAGAACGTGTTGCAAAAATGCTAGGACCTCTAATATTCCTTTTTGTTGGCCTGTGTGTTGGTATCCCGATTACCTCCTCCACCTTATCCATCCTTAGCTTGTTATCTCCCCCACACAGAAAACCCCGATTCTCCTCAGTCCCCTAAATTTTATGGACTATTTGTGATAAAAATTATTTAATGTTTCAAACACTATATTAGTTATTGTGCAATTATGGATTGCGACCACTTGAAAATTCTTTCTGGCAATGAAAAATATTTTTTAAGAAATTTATAAGTGGTTTGAGATCGTTATAGCTTGTGTGGCTTAAATAAACTACAACCCATACTTTAATTTCAATGTTTTTAGTGTATTCTGCTTGTATTGAACAAAACTCTATATAGTTTTCTTGGGAACGAAAGAGCTGATGCCCTGGCCAACCAGGGCTCAGCGACAACTATGACGGGCCCTCAACCGTTCTGCGGTGTTCCAAGGTGTGAATCCTCTAGGGTTGTCTCGAAATGGATTCGCGCGGAGCATGAGAGAAGGTGGAGGTTGCATCCGGGTTTGAGAGTAAGTAGAATGGTATTACAGTCACCTTCCTCCAGGGTGGCTTCAGACCTTCTCTCATTAAACAGATCAATGTCTTCCAATGTCATTGGTCTCATTACGGGGCATGGTCACCTGAGGAAGCATCTTCACAGAGTCGGCATCCTTCAGGAGGATCCGCTCTGTGGAAGGTGTAATGAGCACCATGGAGGTGCACGCATGTGGAGGTGTGTGGAGACTGCTGAGCACCTGCTCTTTGATTGCCCTGCAATAGCAAGAGAGCGGTATGCCATCTTTGGTAGTTTGGACAGGGGTCCCAGGAGGACTTGATAGGTTGTTTTCGGCAGTTTGTTGAACTGCTGAAATTGTAGACTGGTGGGCCTCATGGTGTGTTTCCGGGGTGCGCAAAAAGCCCTTGGGGGTGGGGGGAGGGTGTTTGGGGCAGTAGGCCGCCCCAAGGGGGAAAAAACAAAAAAAACAAAATGCTTAGGGGGTTGGAAATCTATGAATTCTAATAATTAGAATGGAAATGTTATTTTGTGGTCATATTTGTGTTTTGTACTTCTTGTTAGCCTATCTGATTTTGGTAAACGTGAAGTTAACGGACGGAAAGGCAAAACACGAGTGTCTTTTTATTCAACGGAGCAATAAGGTTTTAGGGGATAAAAATAATAAATAATGTATCTTACAACATTAAAAGTTGAACTACTTAACGTAAATCTCTTTAACAAGTTTGGATCCAAATAAGTTTGAAAATAATGCATAAAAATTGAATCAAACATTCTAAAACAAATAAGTAGTGAAATAAAACAAACATAAGTTTAATAAATAAGCAAAAGTAACATAACCATAACTTTTGTATGTACCTATTATCTACTTATGTACCACGTGGTAACTTTCAATCACTTAAAATAGCTTTTTTCATTTAAAAATAACATACAATTACTCTAAACAACGAACTCATGACAAAACATAATGACCTATTAAAATGGAATAAATTAATATCCTAATTTTTAACTACTTACCTAATCAACACTTAATATTCGTAAATATTAAAAAAACTAGTTGACGGTATTAGAGTTAATGTGGCGGTTGAGTAATGGACGCCATGCTTATTCATGTGGCAGGAGGCACTGCACGGAATGGTTGTTGGTGCTGTACTAGCTGTTCTGAACACAGAACACTCAGATAAGCTATTGCGAGCAGATAACACTGAAAATCATATGTAACAAGAAGCACAGTGCATAAATATAACCACAAACTGACATTTACATTTCAGTTTTTAAAAAACATGGTTATTTGTGATTTAGACCAAATATATTTTTGTTTAGTAAAATACATTACTATAAAGAACAAACTTTATTTGACTTACTGTGAAAATTGCATGTCGTTATCATGATCGGTTCTTGTCTTCTACCTCCCAAAAGGAAGTGATGTTAGTGAGAAGAAGGCCACTCTTGACTCTCATCCTTCAGAACAAAATAATATAAAGTTTATACTAAACATTTAAATAAATTCTGAGATGCTGTTGAGATCTAATGCAGTTGCTCAGTTTATTGTACAGATCACTGTCATGTAAAAGTGGCTAGCTTAACACTTTAGCCAGGAACTTCAAGAACAAAAGCTATCCAGGCAATGACTGGATATAGCAGATAATGAAATATTCACATTTTTAGAATAATGTCTAGATTACAGTAAATTGAAAATAATACTGTTTCAATCCTTCATCAGAAAATAATGGTTTTGTTAGTTATGATTTTACGTGAAAATAGTGTTTATTCTAATTTGTAAAAGTCTATGTGTTTATGTAATTGTGAAACATGTTGAAGATGTTATTATATAATAAATAGAATCACAATAGTAGAATCAGATAGTAGTTTCCATCAAGCATGATTAAAGAGTTTCTTTTTTCCAGCATAACCAACATTTAGCTGACACTAAAGATAGAGAACCAGATGTATTGTGGATTGGAGATTCCATTATCAGCCATTTGAAGCAGAGACCAATGTGGAATGATCTGTTTGAACCGCTTCATTCTCTGAACTTCGGTTTATCTGGTGACACCACACAGAATGTTCTCTGGAGGATACACAATGGTGCCTTGGACAATATAAAGCCAAAGGTTAGCCCAAATAATTTATTACATAGGTTTTGAAATTATATTACATATGTTTCCAAATGTGCATTTAAAATAGAATTCTAAACCATTAAGATCAGGACTGTTGATAATGTTAGTGTATGCTAGTGGAACTTAAAGCTGAGTAGTTTAGGATCATCCTAAGAAAGTTAACATATTAAATAAATTTAGAAGCAAAACATTTATATATATGAAAGGTTAAAACGGTAACCTATTAAATGTTTTGCTTCTGAATTTATTTGATATGTTAACTCTCTGAGAACGATCCTAAACAACAACATCTACAACTTTAAAAAAATCACTATGGCCTATAGACTTTAAGCCGTATTACATGCTTGGTGCATTGACTTACTCTCAAGACAAACAGCATCATCAAATGTATATAAAACAATTACTTTGACTCATCCTTTATTCTGGTGAAAAGAAACATTTACAACATTTATTTATTCAATTTTTAAGGCAAAAAACACAGAGGTTATCATTCACCTTAAATGTCACTGACATTTGTGACATACCAATTATAGTTTGCACACAACAATTAGTTGTCAGTTATGAACCAATTATAGTTCTCACACAACATTTAAATGTTGATTGTGAATTGTAATTGGTATGTCACCGACATTTAAATATTGATTGCCACAATTACGGTTAAAGCAGATGATACAATACTAGACTTGGGAACTCAACAGTACTACCTAGCTGTCACTGTTGGCATCACTATAGATTAGGTGATATGTTGTATCTCAGACATCCAGCTGAATAATATGGTATACAACATTTCTAAAACATTTTGCAAGTAAAAGATGGAGCAACAGGCATTGTGCGTGACAGAGTATAAAAAGGCTCAGTTGTTTCCATTTCTTAAAATATGCCTCAATTTCTCTTGAATTATATATGCCATGATGTATGCATAGGAGGCCCTTAATTACTTATTGTTGCAAAGCAATGTTACACATTATTAATAATGTTACAACACAATTTCTATCATTTCAGACCAGCTGTACAATTACCTCAGTTGGAATTAGGTTCCTTGTGTTAAAATACATTTTTAGATTTCACTCTAAAACTATTATAGAACCAGCAAATGTTTTGTTGACATTGTGTATTATAGTTAGAGCACCCCGCACCAAAATAGTCTGATGACATTTGATGCAGTGTTGCCAAATCGCTGCTGACCACCAGTTGTTCCCGTCATGACATGCTATTGTCACATAATGCCTGTTTGATTTACATCTGTTTTGTTTGCATAATAGATAAATTAAATCAAACGTACACATATTTGTAAGAGTTGATGTTGTTTTATTGAAAAAGATGTTGGGATGAATTAGTATTTTACCTTAAACGTAAAACTGGCAATTTTTAATGATTAGCACAGGGAGTAGAGGGAGGGTTCAGATGTATCAACCACCATCAGACTATTTTCGTGCCAGTTACTTTAGTGAGATGTAGCCAAATCTACGTGTGTGTGTTTACATGTGGAATTACATTCATGGTAACAATGTGGCTGTTGTCAGAAACTGGATGTTGATATGTGAATGCGTGTGATAAACATTGTACGTACTGTTTCACATACAGTGTATGATATGTTTTATATTAGAAGATCCAGTCAATACATAGACAGTTTTGTATTATTTTAGACTCATATACAAACTTTACGGTTAATCTAAATTGGGTCTAATCAAAATTATCTTTTCAGGTAGTAGTTGTACATGTAGGAACAAACAATTTTGGAGACTCACCCGATGATATTTCTGATGGAATTGTGGAAATTGTCAATGTTATACGTGAACGACATCCAGAAACATACATTATTTTTGTTGTAAGTATAAGCTCTGAATAATATAATAAATTTTTATTACTAGATTTTATTATGAATAGATAAAATAATTTTATTATGAATTATGTAGGCCTACTTGGAATTTTAAACAGTATCTCAAATTAATTCATTTCTTAAGTTGAAAGTTCTTAGCATTTTATAACACTAATAATTATTGTTGAAGAAGAGAGATTCCATTCTACGATTATTATATGCATTATTAACATTCAAAGTAAGTTAATTTACAACTTTCCACTTTGGTATATCAGCTGATCCAGATAAAACTTTATTCAGTGATCTATTGTGCTCTCCAATATCAGCTGTAGTGATTTTCATTTCAGAATACAGAATAGAATACAGAATACAGAAATCTTTATTCGTATACATGGAGTACAGAATTGTGTCAATATAATTTAGTTGTACAATCAGGTATTTAAAAATTCTTCTAGGGTGTAATATGGTTTCTGCAGCAGCCAGGCCTTGAGTGCTGTCTTGAAGTACTTCTCATCTCTGCGTCTCTTGAGGTCCTCTGGAAGTTGATTGAAAAGTTTTCTCCCCATGTATGTAGGTTTCTTTTCAAATAGGGTCAGGTGGTGTGTGGGGAGGGCATAGTCACAGGTGTTTCTGGTGTCATAGCTGTGTGTGTCACCTAGCTGGTCAGGTTTCTGAGCTATTGTGAAGCAGATGGTCTCGCAGATGTAGAGTGAGACAGCTGTCAAGATCGCTAGTTCTCCAAATGCCTGACGGCATGAGTCTTGAGGAGTCAGTCCCGCAAGAATTCGAATTGCTTTCTTTTGTAGAACCAGAACCCGCTCCCTGTGTCTTACTGAGGAGTTGCCCCACACGAGTAGTCCGTACCTCAGATGAGATTCAAAAAGAGAGAAGTATGCTGTCCTGGTAGTATCATTGTTACAAATACTTTTTATTCTTTTAAGGGCATAGATACTAGAGTTGAGCTTGCTGCAAAGACCATCAATGTGTGAGTTCCAAGAGAGATTGTCATCTATTGTTATGCCGAGATACTTGGCTTCATTATCTTGGATTATTTCAGGTAAGCCATAGTAGTCATTGGTTCTTCGGCCTTTCCATATTAATTGTTGTGTTTTGCTCTCATTAAGAACTAGGTCATTATGTTGGCAGTATTACTTTGTCGTATTCAGGGCTATAAATGAATTTATTTCAAGAGATTCTGTGTCTTTTTTTGCAATAAGAAGAGCGGTGTCATCTGCATATAACATAGCTTGGGCCCAGTCAAGAAGATAGCTTGGTAGGTCATTTGTCAGCAATATGAAGAGCACTGGTCCAAGTATAGATCCCTGAGGTACACCTCTAGTGATTGGGAGTAAGGTTGATCTTGCTTTATGGGATGTGTTGTTTCTGGTATAATTTACTTCCACTAGTTGCTGTCGATCTTTCAGGTAGCTAGCAAGCCAGTCATGTGATGCTCCCCTAATGCCCATATTCCCTACTTTTTGGAGCAGTAGAGAGTTGTTTAGGCAATCAAAAGCCTTGCTGAAGTCTAGTAGCATGGCGGTTACTGTTGTACCTTCTTCAAGTTTGTCGATAATAAATTCTGTCAGTTGAACTATAGCCGTGGTGGTGGATCTTCCTCGTAAGTAGTCTCTACAACTATATAACTCCGATAAGTAGTCTCTACAACTATATAATTGTAGAGATTCCAGTATTTTCTGAAAATGCTTACGGCAGAATGGTATAGTGGGGTCAAAAGATCAAAAACTGCCTCCAAACATGAATACTAATGATATAAACAAGTACTTCACAGAGATGGGCACGTCTTGCGAACCTGATGAAGCATTGGAGCAGTTTTATGATACGAACAGAAGGGTAGGACTAACTAACGAGTTTAAGTTTAGGATAGTTTCACAAAAAGAGGTGGTGTCAGTAATGAATGAAATTACCTCTAAGGCAGTAGGAACAGACGACATCGGTATTGATATGATAAGAGCAGTAAGCCCATATGCTATTGATGCCATTACCCACCTTGTAAATATGTCCTTGGCAAGAGATAAGTTTCCACAGACATGGAAGATGAGTATAGTCAAACCATTGCCGAAAACACAGATACCAACAAGTGTTTCTCATCTTAGACCCATATCAATCTTACCAGCCATGTCGAAAATAGTAGAAAAATTGGTTGTGAGACAAATTTCGAATTTTGTTGATGAGCAAAATATTCTACCGAAACTCCAGTCTGGGTTCAGGAAACATCACGGGACATGTACTGCACTGGTTAACTTGTTTAGTGACTTGTTTGAGACTCGGGACGGAGGCCGGTGTAGTTCACTAGTCATGCTTGACTACTCCCAGGCTTTTGACTCAATCAGCCATTCTTTATTGCTTGCAAAGATGAAGTTTCTTGGTTTCGGGTATAATGCACTAAACTGGTTTAGGTCATATCTTGTTAAGAGGCAACAGATGACGAGGATGGGTACAATGGCTTCTTCTCCTCTGGTGAAAGCTAGGGGCGTCCCGCAAGGAAGTTGTCTAGACCCGGTACTCTTCACATTGTACACATCAGATCTGGACAACTGTGTGCGCCACTGCAAAGTCCATCTGTATGCCGATGATTGCCAGTTGCATATGCCATTTGGGTTAAATGGGTTGGAGGAGGCTATTGCTAACGTAAATTCAGATTTGGAGAGCATGCGAGTGTGGTCGGGGAGACATGGTCTTAAGCTGAACGCTAAAAAATGCACGGTTCTCTACATAGCATCAGCGGCTCAGGTGCAGTGTATCAAAGAGAGCAACGTGCAAATCAGGATTGGCGATGAAAACTTGAGTGTAAGTGACACTGTAAAGACGCTTGGCGTTGTGCTGGACAGTGGGCTGGGGTTTTCTGACCATGTGTCGTATGTTTCTCAGAGAGCACTGGGGAGACTGCGAGGCATGTATACGCTGAGATCCACCCTTCCAGAGTCCGTTAAGCTGCGTCTTGTCCTGTCTGTCGTGTTGCCAATTTTTTATTACTGTTTTCCTGCATACGGTAATAGCATCTCAAAGGAGGACGCAGAACGAATTCAAAGAATGCAAAACACTGCAATTCGTTTTGTATACGGGCTCTGTCGAAGAGATCACGTGTCACCCTTTTGAGATGCTGCAGGACTCATGACCATGGATGCCGTGTGTAGGATGCAGACTTGCTGCCTTATAAACAATGTACTGTTCCAGCGGGAGCCACGGTACCTGGCAGAAAGGCTGTGCAGTCGTGCTGAGATCGTTTGCCGCAACACTCGGCAGAGTGACCAACTTCACTTTAATAAAGTGAGGTTTGAGATTGGTCGAAGGGGATTTTCCCATTTTGGTCCAAAGTTGTACAACGGTCTCCCTTGTGACCTTAAATTGCTTAAAGGTCGCCATTTTAAACTTCAGCTAAAGAAGCACCTCTTTTCACTGGAGTGAATGTTTTATACTTTTAACTTTGTACTTTTAACTGTTTTAAATAAGTTTAGTGTCTAAAATATATTGTATCATGTTGACGTGAGTTATTATGAAAAACAGATGTATCTGATAATCGCTTGAAATAAAAGGCATGTTTATTTATTTTATTTATTAAGAAGCCATGCTGTTGAGGCGTCAAGATGTTTTGAGTAGTCAGATGTGCTGTCAATTGATTCAGAAAGATTTTTTCAATTACTTTTGATATTGTTGGAAGAATCGATATAGGTCTATAGTTCTCCACTGATGTTGTATTGCCTTTCTTGTGTTTAGGAAATACTTTTGCAAGTTTCAGTTTCATAGGAAAGACACCTTGTGAAAACGACAGATTAATTATGTGACATAAGGGATTTGCTATTTCATCCTTACAGTGTTTTAGGAGTGTGGAAGAGACTTCATCGATACCTGCGGCTGGTTTTGATTTAAGGGATGTGAGTATATGAAGGACTTCTTCCGTTGTGGTTGAGAGTGGGATGAAGTCAGGTACATTGCCATAGTCTTTCCATGTTGTTAGCTGATTATTTATGGCCTGGTTAGCGTTACAGAGAGTGATGTCAGCTATTTTTGTAAAGTAATGGTTGAAGTATTCAGTTATTTCCAAAGGGTCCTGGATCAGTTTTTCATTGATTATAAGTTTAAGTGGTTCGTCCTTTTTACTGTTATTACATTTTTCGTAGTTAATAACCTCCCAAATAGCCCTTTGTTTGTTATGTGAGTTATTAATGAAGTCTGAGGTTGACTGTTTCCTCAGTTTTTTCAAGTAGAGGTCATAGTTCTTTTTTCTGATAGCTGTTTCTATTTTATCACCCTCACTGCCAGTTGTTAATTCCATTTCCAGGGATCTTAGAAAATGTTTTCTCAACCTTTCAGATTCTTCATTGGTTGCTTTGAATTTTGATTTTATTTTCGGGTGGGATTTTTTGTGTGGACATGTTGCATTAAGAGTTTGAATGAGTATTTCATGAAAATATTCATAGGATTCTTCCACAGAAGGGGAGTTATATACATTTTGCCATGTCTCTAAATGAAGCAGGTTTTTGAAGTAATCTAGGTTTTTCTGTGAGAAATGTCTATTGGTTAAAATGGGCAAAGGTAATTTTTTGTTCGGAATACTAGCTGAGCAGAGCTGAGCTTTGTGGTCTGATAGGCCAGTGATAATTAAATCAGCGTCAATTTTACCTATGTCAAGGTTAGAGCAGACAAAGTCAATTGATGATTTAGAGTTCAGAGTTACTCTAGTGGGTGGGAGATCTATCCTGGTGATGTTATGACTGGCCAACATGTCTTTAAGTTTTTGGTTTTTATAGTCATGATTCAGCCCATCTACATTAATGTCACCCATGATTATAGTAGGACATTTCCATGTTGGAATAAGGTCCAGAGTACTAGATAAAATGTCAAGGACATTGTCAAGGCTTCCACTTGGTGGTCTGTAGACTCCAATTACATAGATTGTGGTTTTGCCAATAGTCACATGTACTACGTGAGTTTCACACGTAAGTTCACAAGCAAGCTCAGTTGTTAAATTGTGTACTTGGTTTCCTAGTGTTTCACTGGAAAAAAATTGCTACACCTCCTTTTCTGCAGGTATGCCGAGAGAAACCTCCTATTAAGTTGTAGCCTGGCAGTCTAGTACTTGAGAGCTGGTACTCTTTAAGACCATGCTCTGACAAGATTATCAGGTCAGGTGAATGAAGTTCTAGAATGTGTGTCAATCTGTTAATTTTCCCACCTAAGCAGTCTATGTTTTGATGAAATATCCTTAGTTGATTTCCTTGGTCAATACGGTTGTGATTAGTTTTTGTCTGCTTTTTTTGGGAGTGAGGGTTTCTAAAAAAATTATTTTCAAGAGTGTTTGCAGGATCAGCTTCTGAGTGGGAGGAGGAGATTTGTACAGGAGCGGAGTGTGGTCTGGTGAGAGTATAGAAGTAGTTATTATTTATGTTTTTGTAAAACTCTATGTGTCCATTAAAAAATGCTTCTATGTCTTCATCATTGGGACGGATTTTTGCAGTTGATGGTGGGTATTGTATCTGTGTTAAATGAAGAGTGCAGTTCAGTTTTTTATAAGTGGTTTGTCTGGCTCCAACTATGTCAATTTCCGTAGAACAGTTAGGTTGTTCTGGAAGGGGTGTTATATCATTCAGTTTTTTATAAATGGTTTGTCTGGCTCCAACTGTGTCAATTTCCGTAGAACAGTTAGGTTGTTCTGGAAGGGGTGTTATATCATTCAGTTTTTTATAAGTGGTTTGTCTGGCTCCAACTATGTCAATTTCCGTAGAACAGTTAGGTTGTTCTGGAAGGGGTGTTATATCATTCAGTTTTTTATAGGTGGTTTGTCTGGCTCCAACTATGTCAATTTCCGTAGAACAGTTAGGTTGTTCTGGAAGGGGTGTTATATCATTCAGTTTTTTATAGGTGGTTTGTCTGGCTCCAACTATGTCAATTTCCGTAGAACAGTTAGGTTGTTCTGGAAGGGGTGTTATATCATTCAGTTTTTTATAAATGGTTTGTCTGGCTCCAACTGTGTCAATTTTAGTATTGTATTTGGCTGCCTGAAGCGAGATGCTAAAAACAGTCTTTTTCCTATCAGAAAAAACTTTCATCATGTATTAATCATATAATGGGTTTACGTATTATATTGTCTCATATTGCATCCACACATAAATGTCAATTTGGTTTAAAATTATGTTTTTCTTGTGTCACTGAAAGGTGGTTGAAAAATCCTGTTACTTCACAATCGTTAAAAGAAAACTTTAACCCTTTTAGCGCCAAGTATATTGGGCTGGTCGTATCTCATAACGCCAGAGTTACTGGTGTGGGGTTTCCTGTCTGATGTCGTGGCATAGCTGCTGGGTACATCGCAGTAGTGCCAGAGCAATTTTACGAGTTATAACACAACATAGACATACATTGTTCTCATTTTGCTAACTTTTAAGATAATATAATGATTTTGGTAATCTTGTTTGTTGTTCAAAGAAAAACAATGACATTTAATAAAATTTATGAAATGTTGATTTTTTCAAATTGTATACCTTTAAACCTCGTAGTGTTAATCATCAAAATTATGCTGTATGTTGGTATTTCTGTAGTGTTAACCGACATAATATTGTCGGTCAAACATTACATAATCACTTCTTATAGAATACTGTGATAATGTATCGATTTGATTCATGCACCATTGGATTTGAGAAGAAAAATGCTAACAAGAACTAAAGTTTTATACCTCTTGTTATTATGGTTCGTAGCAAATTGATTATTCTAAATGTAAATGAAAACGTCAGCTGCTTGTTGTGAACTTGCCAGCATTGTTAAATCTTACGTCTGTGCTGAATCGTGTATAATTTGAAGATTTAGTAGTTTTAATAGTGTTTTAGTGTTGTATTAAATGTGTAGAGTGATGTTAGATATTATAATAGGGCAGATACATATATTTTAACTGAAATCTGATATATTATCGGCTCTGAGTTGGGCATTAGAATTTGTTTGGCTAAATTTCATTTCACATAGTTTTTTTATTGTTTTTCACTTTTATATTATCACCACATATTATTCATTCTAATTCAGCAATGTTCAGGCTGATGTAAATAAAGATGAGCTAATTTAGCAACACTGTTTATGTTGTGGATTTGAATTTTTTTCAACTAGTGCGCATTGTCATGTTTTCGTTTGTAAATTTGGTATTATTTCATATATTTAGATGTAGTTTATGATTTTCTAAAACTAAAAAACATTTCCTATTAGTTATAAACAATACATTTTGATATAGTACAAACTTTCAAAAACATCTTATACTTTTTGCTGTACAAAGCCAAAAAATGAGTTATGGAATTTATTTTATTGTTGCTCTATAGTTTATTTAATTTTGAGTAAGAAAATATACATATATATATATATATATATATATATATATATAAACAACAATAAAATAAATTCCATAACTCATTTTTTGAAAAGCATAAAAAAGTAACTTTTTGTCATTATTAAAACATCTTTGTACAAGTAAAAAGTACAAGATGTTTTGTAAGTTTGTACTATATCAAAATGTATTGTTTATAACTAATAGGAAATGATTTTTAGTTTTAGAAAATCATAAACTACATCTAAATATATGAAATAATTTATATTAAATAATTTATTAATTTATTAATATATATATATATATATATATATATATATATATATATATATATATATATATATTCATGTACAATTGTATTAGCAAAACTTTTATTACCAAACTCTTATGTACATACCTGATTTTCATATTTTCATAATTTATGAGCATAACCGCTTAATGTTTTGTAGCTTTAAAATGGTTTCATATATTTGTATACAGGTTATGTTTTTCTGAAACTAGATAAAATTTGACACAAAATGGTGATCTCACATTTAAATGTTTCTCACTATAACTTGATTTTATAGGCATGGTCTCCCCCAAATTTGAAAAATTTGCATTTCATTAAACAAATTTTGAAATAAAATATTTTTTGGCCTGCTTTTGATGCAAATATTATTTTTTTGTTTAAATCTAAAAAATATATACATTTATATATTCTACATTTTTTGCTCCTAAATTATATTTTTAATATATTTTTTAAACCTTGCATAAAGCTCTAAAAAGCCTGACACCACAGGATGAAATGACTGCCTGTTGTAAGGTTAAAAGTAGATATTTATTTATATTTTGTAAATTTAGAGTTCCATAAATACCTGAAAGAATGTTTACTCTATAAATCACTAAATATTGTTTGCAACACATTTAATTGATAGAGACCTGTGCAAATTTGTTTAATAATACTAAAAATTTATAGATTTATGTATTTATTAATAAAAAAAGTAAAAAACTGACTTTTACCATAACAACACCAATGTTTTTAGATAAAACATTATAGTGCATATTATTATTTTGTTTGAATAAAATATTAATACCAATACAATGCTACTTGCTATAATACATTTGATATAGAATCATCAAATAAACTTAATTTCTTTCATTGATCAAAATTAAGTTTTGATGTTAAATTGTTAAATTAGGTAGTAAGAACAACACTTAAATAGTTTCTCTAAAATAAAGGAAAGTCTGCTGTAAATGACACACTTTTTAGAAGCTTTAAAAGTAAGTAAGATAAGATAACAAGAATATTAACGGCTGCAGGTGGCTATCATCTAACGTCTAACACCACTGCCTTATGAATAATGCAACTTTATTATATTCTTGAAGCATATATAGTTCTGTATAAATCAGTACTAATTTTATTGATATTAGTCAATAAATAGTGGATTTGTCCTGAATGAAAATGTTGAGAGCCTAAATTAAGGCTCTTGACTGTTAACTTACCTTACTCAAGGCTATATATAGGCTCTTGGAGTTTCACCACCGACCTAGCATGAGTCTAAATAAAGGCTCTTGGTTTTTATGACTTCACAGGTTTGTCCTTTATATAGGCTCTCGGCACCAAAAGGGTTAAACTAAGAAGGGCATTTTAGACAGTTATGTTTTATTGTACTTATAAAAGTAACCTCCAAATGAATGTAAATAGCAATGACCTGGTAGATAACTGACGATTTTAGTGACAGGAGGTTAAATCCCATGGCTGGCAGTAAGCGGGTTTGTGAAAATCCTTGTGTTTAATGGTTAGCGAAATTGTTTAATTAATGATCCATTGGGATATTGTTATATACCATAAATGATTTATAAGTCTTGTTAGAGAGTATGATAGATAACACTGTAGATAATAATGGAAACTATGGTTATCTTCATTAACTAATGAAAGTTATATATACATTTTTCTTAGTATTTCCTGTATTCTTTAAATATATAAAAATGTATCCCTATTCTTGGAGATATCCATAACAACAATAAACTGTCCTACAAGATTAGACAAATCCAACAATAAACTGTCCTACAAGATTAGACAAATCATACCAGGCCTACATTAGACATTAGACATACTTTATTTGCACAAGACGTTTACAATATGTACATACACATAGAAAAACAGGTGCATCGTCAAACCTTATAAAAAATTAATAAGGCCAATTAGTATCAATTTACAATTACAGAGAAAATAAAATACTTATCCTAAAAACCAAGATACAAATCACTTTCAAAATATTCTTGTAATGAATAAAATGCTGTGTTCAATAGTTCATTTTTCAATTTTTCTTTGAACTCTTTTTGGTTCATTTCCTTATATGCCGCAGGTAAACCATTGTACAGCTTCAAACCCCGCATATATAGGACTTTTTTGAAAAAGAGCTAAGCGATGGGATGGATATCTTAAAACGAGGCCATTTCTTGTATTATAATTATGCTGAAACCTGAGATGGTCTGGCAAAGCATTTTTTTCAAAGTGAATATAAGTTAAAATTTCATGGATGTACAATCCTATTACTGTTAAAATTTTTAAATTCACAAAATGAGTTCTACATGAACTACGTGGGTTGGAGTTTGTAACTATGCGAATTATTCTTTTTTGGATATTTAAAACATACTTGATATTTGAGGATTGGCCCCACAGAACTATACCGTATCTCAGGATTGACTCTACGTATGCATGATAAATAATTTTTATGGTGTTTAACAAGAGATATTTCAAAAGTGTGTGCAGTTTATATTTCAATTTGAGGAATTGTTAAAAACACTTCCAATTCATTATTAGTACAAGAATATGTCACAACAGTACTGGAGAACTTAGTCGTACAAGACCTCAGAAGTATCTGAAGACATTTTTAGTGTATTTGAAATTTGTGGCTCGAACGATGAGTTTTTAGATATTAATATTTTTTATATATTTAGGTATTGTTGAAAAGTCTTGTTTGTTTTCATGCATTTTACACAATGTGAGAAAAAAATGTTACTAGTACCTACGCATTATACCGACCACACTTGTTATATGTTTCCAGTAAAAATTAAAGAAACTTAAATAAGATTAATCTTTTCCTCGTTGTTTGGTTTCTAATCTTGACAGGCAAAAGTCAACAGAAAAATTCCCTGTGGTGCGGCAGTCAACTTGGGGCAGTCAGTTGGGTCCTGATGGATAGTTTGTTCTTATTTAGGGGGATGGTCCTTGGACAAGGTGTGTTTAAGCACATACGTGACAGTCAGGACATTACGTTTAGGTTAGGCTTTTCGTTTAGGTTAGGCTTTTCAGATACAATATGGCTAGTTAAGACATGCGTTGGGTAGTTTCAAATATGGACAGGATAGGTTAATACATGTGAAGGGCAATTATAATTAGGCCATTTTTGTTATTTTTAACTGAAAATACAGATAATTTAAATGTGGTTGTTATAATGCATAAGTATTGTGTTAACAATAGGCTAGATTATAAGCATTTTAGTGATTAATAGTACTATACTTAATGTGATATGTCTATCACATTGAGTATCATTATTAATCACTAAAATTAGTTGTAAAAGTGGTTGAAATGTTGATGAAGGATTATGAAACAAATTCTAAACTTATTTTGGACCAAATTCTTAGGCTTCAACGATATGCTTTGATAGGGTGTAAGTAAATCTACTTTTAAATCAATTAGGTTTTTATGTTTCAATAATTTTTTCGTTAATTATACGGATATGTTTATTCACTCTTGTATCTTTGACAGGAACTGTTTCCACGAGGTCAGCACCCAAACCCCCTGCGTGAACGGAATGCATCAGTGAATGAGTTGGTGAGGAGGAAGCTGCAGGGCCGAAGTCGCGTGCAGACGGTGAGCTGTGAGAAGGGGCTGGTCGGTGCTGACGGCACTATTAGCCATCACGATATGCCAGACTATCTACACTTTTCAGATGCCGGGTACCGGAAGGCGCTGGAACCTCTACACGACTTGCTGTTACAGCTATTGACGGAGGGTGAGGAAGAACGGGACCTCACGCCATCTGAGTGAAGTGTCCTGATGCGTCATGTCACATCACGTCGTGTCACGCATTCGCAAGCTCTGATCTGGGGGTCGGTTGATCTCGGCTGTGCCGTTATTATCTACAAGATTGATGCTTTATCTAGGATAATATTTTTACCACTTATTGTTGCGCTGCCAACCGGACTGAGTACTTTGTCAATTGAGATATGTAATTATATTCAGAATGGGAATTTAATGTGTAAATCATGAAAAATGCAGTTTGTACAATCGTTTTAATGCTCACCAGTAATTGGTGATTGGGATAAAAAATTCTTCATGTACAAATCTTGCTTTCTGATGATATAAATGTACTGCCTATTTTTTGTGATATAACTATGAGATTATTAAGCCACACAGTTAGCCAGTAAACAGAATGTATTGGAGAAGGATCGTAAACGTTTTGACTAAGTTTTGAAAGAAATGTCAAGATCATATTGTGTAAAAAAAATAATTCACAAGTTTATTTTTCTTTGTACTAATAAAAGATGGAATTCTATTTTTAAAACATAGTGAGAGTTGTAAACAATTTCTATATCAGATAATAGATAAAAATTGCTCAATTATCATAATCCATAAGTTTATAATAATTCTCAATTTTGTATGTATTTTTAATTTTAAATATTGGTGGGGTTTCTGTTATTTTTCTAAATAGTTATGTCTTGTTAGTAAAATTGTTTGTATACATTTTAAATTTTAAGGCAATGTGGGATTTGTATTCTACTCATTATGAAGTTTGTAAAGTAAATTGTAATTTCACTTGCCTAGGTATAGTTTATTTGCTCTCTGTTGTGTTTGAAGTGGCCAGCATTGCACCGGTCAGAGCTTGGTGAATGTGTAGTTAGGCATTGCTTGGCTTAGGTTGCGTGGTCACTGCCACGTGTGCGATTATTGTGCATACTTTACAGGGATATTCTCAAGTGAACAGCATCACCAAAGTACGGTTCAGTAGTCCTGCTGTAGTTACAGTAGACAAGCGTTTTCACAGTGATATATTTGGGCTCCTATATTTACTTATTCAAAGAGTACACTTTTCTCACCGACTATTTGAGATGTAAAATACGATAGGCTAAGTTATTTTATCGCTACGTTGGTCCAAGCAAGGACTGGTTTCTCAATCATTATTTGATAACAAGCTGATAGTTTGTCTGTGATCAGTTAGCCTCTAGATGATTTTGTTTTGTTTCAAATCATATCTTGTAATTGTTGAAATTCTTCATTGTATCTTTTATAATAATTTTTCCTTAAAGTAGAACTTAGCAAATAACTTAGTTCGGTTATTGTTCATTTGTCTCTGAGAGATTTTATATGTTTGTATTTACTATTTACTTTGTAAATTATAGAATCTATTTGTTGTCTTTAAACCATTTTATTTCCTAATTCTAAATATTCTAAGAGCACTTAAACCAACAATTAGACTTGGATTCCTTGTGATTTAAAATTTGCACCACTAAAACTTTGTAAATACTGTACTACTGAAGTTGTGTAATATTCTGATTAGTCAACATTTATTATATTACCAAACAAAGATACATAAAATGTGATAATTAACTCATTACAATAATAATTGTATTATCGAGACTGTTTTTATAAAATTAATAATAATACTGTTGAGCTTCAAAATGTGGGTGTTTGGGCACATTGAAACAATCACACTTAAAATCTAGCGAGTTCAATATGAAACAAGGATCTACCTTTGAGCCTAGTAAACTAAGATATAAATATCTGTATTGTGATAATATAGTTTATTAATAAATATGGTATCTCTATTCTTAATAATTAAGGTTAGACTTTAAAAACAGTAGACTCTTGGAGCAATTGGAAATTCTTTAAATATTATTAAATATTAATAAAAACACTACTTTTCCAAATTGTTTATTATTTCAGGCGAGGCCTTTCAAAACCAAAGGTTTCATCTTCAGGCAACTCCACAAAAAAAAAAAAAAAAAAAAAAAAAAAAAAAAAAAAAAAAAAAAAAAAAAAAAAAAAAAAAAAAAAAAAAACTTTTTTTGTGGAGTTGCCTGAAGATGAAACCTTTGGTTTTGAAAGGCCTCGCCTGAAATAATAAACAATTTGGAAAAGTAGTGTTTTTATTAATATTTAATAATATTTAAAAACAGTGTTTCATGATTTTTATTAAAACATATTCCATAATAGTAAATTATATTAATTATACTTAAGGTATAAAAAATATTGAAATTTTCCTGTTGAATAAAATTCATTACAGTTATGAAGGACATTGTTTGATATTATACATTAATTATAATATGTGTGAACAAATAATATACAACTATTGATTCTAATATAAAAGTAAGGGCAGAATTTACTTTTACAATTTAACAAAGTAACAAATAACAATATAATTATGTCCATTCTGCTCGGGTGAATTAATAGGCTGTCATCATTGGAAGTTATACGAATATGTACGTTTTCTACTTCTCAAAAAATAGCTTACCTTTTCCCATCTTTTTATATCATAAGCTGATAATAGATTTGAAAGTTCTAATTAGAAACATATCTCAGTTTAAATTACCACATAAATGTTGTATTATGATTATAATAACTTAATTAACTAAAAACAAGTCATCAATTTGTTTTAAGAAAAAAGTTTTATGGACTTATAACGTGTCATTCTCTGATAATTTCTACTTGATAGATAAAATGGATTCTTTATTATCGTTAAGTATTACAAACATGCAATAAATATAATAAATTCATATCAGACACATGTGCTGTGCTGTGCATTGTCAAAATTTACAAACAACACGCTTTGTATCTAAATAATTAATAAAATACTAATTTAATGTGACTGACTATATTAGATATCGTTGTAATGCTAGAGAAGTTGTATGAACGAAAATAAAATGTCAGTACCACACAAGCAAAGAACTGGTGAGTGGTCATTTAGGTACAAAAATCTTCTTGCTGTTTAGGTATGAAGACTGCCAGCTCACTGGGTGTGATATTGTTATGTAGGAGCTAATGTGGAGATTTTACTTAAAGACATAATCATATGGGGATACTTATATCCATGCCCAAAGGTATCATAAATTGGTAGCAAAAGGAAAAAGTTTCTTTTAGCGAGTTTGTATCTATATTTCAGACATAATGGACAAAAATATGTTAGTTAGAATCCAAAGAATTCATTCTTTTAATATTTTACAAGTAGATGCTCATCATGTTTAGTCTCACCCTGCCCATTGCCTATATAAAAAATTTGTAGATTTGCATGAAAAATGTAACAAGCAGAGTAATATATTGTTAGAATCAGTACAGTGTGAGTGGATAGTACTGGTTGGGCCAGAATTGAATATGTCTAACAAACTCAGTGTCTGATGCCTTGGACTGTGCAACACTGGCTTTCTCAATAATAAATAATGATAAAAAATGAACTTGTCCAGTAGCTTTCCTCAATACCATTGCAACCTTTATAATTAATTGTTTACTTAATTTTTAAAACTTAAAAATTTTAAAATTGAAGACATTACTAGTATTTGATCAAGTAAGGATTTTTGCTTAACAGAAACAAGTGAAAAAAAGCTGTGATCTATCGGATTTCTGTGGAAATTGTCTCTCAACACATTTTACATTCTTCTGTGTATACAAAAATGGAGAGTTACGATTGGAGATTTGATACTATTCATTTTAAACTTATGCTCAGCATTCTCACTTACCTATCCAAATGAAATTTTGGAAGGTTCCAACTGTCTAGAATATAAAAGTATTCAAGGTTACTTGTTACAAAGAGATACAAACACATGTTTATTATCAATTGAAATAGAGGAAAGCTAAATAGGCCCCTTATACTTTTGTCAACTTACTCAGTGTTTACGTTACTCTGATACTTCAGTAATGTTGGATCTGATTAAAGTTAGTTTCAAAGTAATACAAGCCCGTTTTATCCAACTATCTTTCCTGGGTTAAGTAAAGTAATTTAGACATACTTTTGTAATTTTTCTTCTTTTTACAGCTTCTTGAAGCTGTCTCCCTAGGCGGCTGCCTACTTTTGCCTAATTGAAAGTTATGCATTTCTACATATGTGTTAAGGAGCATGATTTGAAAATCAAATGTGGAACATAAGTGGATTATTTCATGCTCCCAAACTATTATGCTCTGGTTTCTCAGTCAACCAGAAAGAGAGATTACTGGTTTTCGATTTTGAAATATCCAGTGATGCCAAATTACAACAAAGAGGTTGCATTTTCATTGATGTCTTTTTCTTTTTCACATTGATACTACATCTACAGACGATAGGATAAAAACACAGTACATACAGTTTATATTTCCAGTTCATAACTCCTTAACCTTTTGGGGTCTGTTTTTTATTTACTCAAAAACTCCAATTCATTACGATAAATTTGCTTTTATTTTTTTAGAATAGAATATGATTTATTTTTGAAAATATTACAATAACACATTATATACAATGGTATACACAATGTAATAAATCAATAAAGTAACCTAAACAACCAAATGTATACACAATGTACAAACCTAATGAGCAAACTTAAATAAAAATTTAACATTCTTGTAAATAAAAAAAAAAACACGTAAATTAAAAGAAATATTTTCAAAAATAACTAGGGCCTCTAGAGGCAAGTGCCTGTGGAGAGGTTCCTTTTATAACAAAAATCTTTTTCAGCTCAAAGAAAATTTCAACAAAACTTTGATTTTTTTATAAGCTCCTAAAAAAATTGATCAAAAGTGTGCTGCTGCAGTTACAAAGCAAATGAAAATCCACTTAAATATATTCAAATAATATTTCAATATTACTTAAGTACATGTCACAATAAACCAATAAATTGTAAAAGTATTGTAGTTTTTTCAAGGTAGAACCTCATATCAGTGTTATACAAAGTTAAGTTAGGCAGATAAAAAGTTTATTAATAATTTATTCAATTTTTATTTCTAAAAATAAAGCAAATATACATATATTTAATTAGGTTCTTACCTATGTTATTTTTTCCTGAGTCAAAACTTGTAGGAAGTACGGATAATAAGTATTTGTCATGTTTTAAGTACCTATATAAATAAGTTCATAACGTAAGAAACATATAATTTTAAAATAACAAGGTATATTGTATTATAAATACAGTGTATTTGTTCAGTGAAATGAACATGGAAATAAAATGAAATTAGAGAAATACTTACTTTGATAAACTGAAAAACTGGTGGATTAGTTGGTGTTCTCTTTTAAACGGTGTACTTGAAAGATATAGTGATGTACTTGGGTTCTGTTGTTCTTCAACATTGAATATTTTATCAGTACAATGGTAAAAAATCCAAAATGTATAGATTGTCACTAGGCTATAACAATGATTTATCAAATGGTACATCAAAATAAACATTAACAAAAACCCAATTTATTCACAAACCTACTTCTTTTGTGAGATATTCACGTTGCAACAGCTGTCAGACTAAAGTCACCTGGACCCCAAAAGGTTAACAGCTTCTGATGAAAGTTTATTACTCCTATTCAATGTTATAAAATTGGTTTACAACACACCACTGACGTAATGTTTTAAGTGCATCATAAAAAATACTTTATTACACATATGTTAAAATTGTTATAACTTGATCAATTTAGTTATTTGATTTTGCTAAAAAATGTAATGGACACAACATTCAAATCTTACACTATTTATGGTTTTAGTGTAATAATCTCTATTGTTATTTTTATATAATTTTCTAATTTGCATGTTTTCCTTCAAATAAGCTTTAAATTGTAGGGGTTTTTAAAGTTGAGGTCCAAAATATTGTTTAAAAAAAGTAAAACTAATCGTCTTTATTTTAATGTTTAACTTCTACATGGTGCTCAATTTAAAACTGCCCATATCCACTGTTGGTTTACTTGGTTTGTTGGATGATTAATTTGAGTTGGATAAAAATTCTCAGGTGGAACTATATAATATTATGAAATTAAAAATTCCCTCACCTCCAGTAAAGTGGTAAATTAGTAATTGCCCATCTAAAATTATGGATGTATAATTTTAGGATTTGTTGAAAACAAAATAAAATTTGAAATAATTGCTTTTGCATTAAAAAATATACTAGATACTAGTAAAGCAGATTTCCAAGCAAACAAGTGGCTATATTCGGTTTTTAATACAAGTTTATAACTTTGTTGATGTGTCAAAGAAATAAATTATCCGAAAAATACACTTCACTCTATAAAGTTTGTTTTAGAGCATTGCAGGTGTTTGAATAAGACATGATTTGTTAATCTTTGGTACAAAAAATCGTGATAAAAATGGTTTACTGATTTAATTTTAAAATCATTCCTTTATCATATACAAATGTACTGTCTCCCAACTTTTAATTAAGAGCTTAATATAGTATAAAAATTAGAAACCAATGTTGCAAATTTTAAATTTGATAAGGGCATTTCTAAACTGAAAAATTACTAAAACAGTTAAAGTGGTTGTGTTGGTATGGGGAAGAAGGGGGATTTTTGCACTCCCAAAATAATTTTCTCAAAGTTTTTCACTACCCTATGAATAATAAAAGTGTACTTTAAAAGAGGTATAAACACTTTAAAAATGAACACCTCATATTAGAAATCCTTTAATTTATGTTTAATTTTATATTGAAATGAAATGAAATTGCTGTGTTGGTGTGAGGAGTAAAAGTTATTTTTAATATATTGGTTGTGAGTGGCATTTGAAATCCTATCATATTTTCACTTTGATCTCTGAATTACAGTTATGAGTACAACATAATTTTACCATATAAATATGAAGATGAATCCATTGTGTTAAAGGTATTACAGTCATATTTGTCAAGAACATAGATTTTCAAGTTTTTTAAATAATGTAAAATAAAGTAAATTAATACTTTGACTGTTTATAGTTAAAATTTTAGCTAGAAACACTACATTACATTATAATGACTTTGTAATGAAATGGCAGAAATGCAAAATGTTGTATAGTCAATATCAGGTTTTAGTTTTTCAATTTCTTATGTATCTGTGCTCTGAAACAAGTTTTTTCAAAAATAAAAATATATTGTATCCTAGTTATTCAATATCAATTATTAAAATGTTCCTAGTTTACGTTTTACAAGCAACAGAATTCTATGCCTTTGTTTTGCTCAGTATTTTATATTAACAATAAAAACCAGTTGAAATTTTTGTAATATTTTAACAACCATATGTATTTATTTTTTAGTATACCTTATTTGCTCGGAATTGTTTTGTGAATTTCCAAAGATTTTGTATAAATAATAAATACATTCCAATTTTTATGAGTCTTATTGCCCATATGTTATTGTGAATCACATTGTGTAACAAATTTATATAGAGCTAGCAGTTACCCACGGCTTCGCATGTGATTTCCTACAGAAAAATTGGGACATAGGAGGCACATTTCTTTTGAATGTTGTTATTACCCTTCTGAGATAAATGGTAGTCACCGAAAGATACTCGAAGCTCATGATCTGTTTAAGATTAAAATTGTAAAACAGTCTCAATATGCACCTGTGAAATAACTGGAATTGTTCTCCAATATTCTATGATTTTTGTATATAATTTAACTATATTAGCCCAGCGTGGACAGGAGTCAAAAAGTAGAATTCATTAGCGCACATACGATATAATAAATGATGGCGCTCAATGTAATTTTGAAACGAAAATAGGCATATTGTAGGTACTTATTATTACAGTCTAATGATTATGAGCCTCAGATGTTAAGCGAAATTGCGTATGGTTTTTATTTTAGGCTTTGCGCGTGTATCACTTCTGGATCGAATTAGTTATATCTCCGATGCCATGATTGAGCTTGCTTTGTTGTCTCGATCGAGAGAATATGTACGCACGGAGTTCTGAGAACCAACTTTAAATGATGTAAACATATATTTCTTTTGTCGCATTATATATGTTTGCTGCAGTGCATTTCTTACGGATATTTCCGTAACTTTTAGAGACCAGTGGGGCGGAATCCTGACCATGGGAACGGGATAAAAAATATCCTATGTCCTTCTCCCAATTCTTAGCTACCTCCCTACCAATTTTCAGCCAAATCGGTTCAGCCGTTCTTGAGTTATAAATAGTGTAACTAACACGACTTTCTTTTATATAAATAGATTGTAATGTATTGTATTGTAACTGATGATTAATTAATTTCTTAGAAAAAAATCCTCTATGGGTTTCACAAGCTAGGTTGTGTTCTTGTGTAACGGATTGGTTCTTGTCTTTTGGATTTTATAATTACAGTTTGTGACAAATGTTTATGGAATTTCCAAAATAAGCAATAATATGGAATGTACTGAAAAAATGTTTTATGGTTTGATAGATCTAATTTAATAATTGCCAATATAATTAGGATTGTTAAGGTAACTATCTTTTCCCTCAGTATTATATGAAACAAATCAGAGCATTTGCTAACTCAGGTTTTAGAAAATTATATTATAAATTGTTGTTGTTAAAGAAATTTATGTTAAAAAATACATTTTTTTCAGAAATTAAAAATTTTTTCTATATACAAAAAGACGAGTAATTTACAAAAGATTACAACATTTAAAGTATAACATTTACAAGAGATTAAAGTGATTCGGATGCTGTAGTTGTTTTGTGTTAAAATCTCTATTTTTCTATTACAATTTTTCAGGACACGTACAAAATATCAACTTAATTTTTGTTTGTTTGGCAAGATTTATCTTGTACACATTTTAAAGGCTCACAACTTTGCCTTCACTCGTACTAGTAGGTTCAATATCTGGTTTTTGCAATACAAAATGAAATTTAGAAAAATGGCTTACAAGAAGCATACTGTGGAATGTTAGTTTTAATTTGATTATACGTTTCCTATACATCTCCCAATTATAAAGGCACGATTTGTCCTAGACCCTTGCTTTTTGGCTTCAAGCACTGGGTAGAGCGCACCCTTAAGAATAGGAAGTAAAAACACCTTTTCTATTTTTGTTTATGTATTTATTAACTTTTAGATATTTTTCTCTGTTTAAGTTCATGTTTCAAAAAAACATTTAAGAAGGAAATTCCATGTCCTTAAAATAATTTCCTAATGCTGTTAAAAAAATTGGATAATAACTTAAACTATTTTTGAGATGATGTATCTTAAATATGTAAAACAGATGTTTATCAGAAAATGGGTTGCTAAGCAGCTCTAGTTTTGAGAAGTCATTAAAAATTGACTTTATCTGTTGCATTTTAACACTGGGAAGGTGTGTATAGTTTTTATGGTCATAGACTTCCTCACTTGCCACAGCACTGTTATTTACACAAATTTTCGGGTCTTTTGGCCTGCATTCTACCATACATAATATTGCAAAATTGCTATAAAATAAAAAGTATTAATCCGATTGTATTAAGATTGGTCTTAAAATAAACAGCATAGGTACTCCACATAAATACAAT
The DNA here is from genome assembly GCF_021130785.1 of Homalodisca vitripennis. Lineage (NCBI taxonomy): Eukaryota > Metazoa > Arthropoda > Insecta > Hemiptera > Cicadellidae > Homalodisca > Homalodisca vitripennis. Next base: position 228,398,179 of record NC_060208.1, read on the forward strand.
AAAAAAATTGAATTTCTTTTATTTTTGAAAGTAAAACTCCCCAAAGAAAAAAGTGGTTTATACACCATGCTGTCAGACTAACAGGTAATTTCTAACTAATATATGGGTCAACCTCGATTTTTCTCATATCACAATATAATGTTCCAATAGTCAATTAGAAAAGGAAATGACTAGAATTTCTTGCCGGAAAGCAGTTATAGGGAGCAGGCAACCGCCAGACGGTCATAACATCCGAACGGCTGCACATCACGATAGCAACTGATTAGGACCGGCCGCCAGTGACTGATAACGCCGCGCGGACTGAAATTAATTCAGTATATACCCAGATCACGCACGATCGCTTCGCGCTGCTTGCTCTTTTAGAAAAAAAATTAACTCGAGTAGTTCCAAATTTGAAGCCCTGATCACGTCAGTGCCCCTGATCACTAATAGGTAATTCTAAGCAATATATGACCGTCTGGCGGTAGCCTGCTCCCTATAACTGCTTTCCGGCAAGAAATTCTAGTCATTTCCTTTTCTAATTGACTATTGGAACATTATATTGTAATATGAGAAAAATCAAGGTTGACCCATATATTGCTTAGAATTACCGACTAACAGACAAAATACCCTTAATAAGAAGCAGAAGGTGCAATTTTATTGTAATTTTAACATCATAAGTAATCAGATTGGTGTCATACTGAATAAAAGAAATGGTACAAAAGCTAGCTGATGCAGCAATCCTCATAGCTTGGTCGTCAAGCAAGTTAGCACATGCCTACTGTTTCTCAAAATGTATAATAATGCACATATTTGTAAATTATCTGTGTCTGTGTTCATGTGTTATTGATAATTTAATAAATTATTTTATTTGTTGTACACTTCATGTACAGCAGAGAAATGAGATCTTCTGATGGATTTGATAATAGCTTACTGACTTGAAATTCATCATCCTAGTACATCTAATGGAATAAATTGGTTCCATTTATATAAAAAAGCTTATAAACCACATTTATAAATAATTGCGGTAAAGGATTATATATAACTTATATTATTTACCGTACATCTCCTCTCCACTTTAAACACTTATCACTTCTTGTCTTTTGAGTTTGACATGTGGAAGTTTATTTTCAAGTTGTAGAAACCACAGCCTCTTGAATAAACATCATGTGGGTCATATGTATGAGCTGCATTATGTTCTGAAATTAAAATTAAAAGTTTTCTTTTACTAATGAAATAACTTTCAATAGAGTGCTTATTAATATATTTTTCACTCATGAATCACACAAACATATTTTTCTTAAAATACTCACCACAATACAACTGCAGGAGTGTTGAATTTTTATTAAAATCGGTCATTATTGCCAAGTTTTGAAATGAGTTCCATTTCATGTTGATACATTCATTTAAGGGAATTTGCTTCTGAAAATGGTCCAAAATCACAAAAATTTCAAAACATATTATTTTATATTTTTGTTCTTAGGTTTTGATACATAAGAAAAATGCAATAGAAATCGATTTTCCAACTTGAATGACCATACAAATTTTTCTGTACAAAGCTACAGGCGGTCAAAATGAGCAAAATCACTGTTTTGCCTTGTATTAAATTTGGTTTGGTTTATATTTTTAAAAAGTTACAATTTTTTTCTTATCAGTTTTTATACTGCATTCATCTACTATTATAAATTATACACTGTTTCCAAAACAAAGCCAACAAACTGGCTAAGCAAAGCCTTTTGAGTCAGCTAATCTGTCTGACAGACGCTGAGACTCTTAAAAAGATGAGATATACTGAATATAGGAGAAAATTGTGGCCGGCACAAATGATATTTGAAGAAAGGATGGTATACAGAGAAGGATCAATGGAAAATGGACAGATTTCTTAGTTTGATTTTAGTTATGTATATCTTTGTGTAAATTCATGTACAATACATCTAGATTTGAATGGTTAAAGCTTTTGCTAAGTCTTTTCGCCTCTCCCTTTGAAAGACTAGTATTATACAAGTTTAAATAGCCTTTATTCACCACTTATTAAATTATGCATGATGGCAGATGTATATTTATAAGTTTAAATACAATTATCCAAACATTGAAAATGTACTTTACACTATAGATTTAAAATTAATTTTATACATTCATCTAGTAATTAAAAATATCAACAATATGAGGTTCAATCTCAGTGGATAGGTTCAGATGCAATCACCCACCCACCACCCTTCAACAATGCCCAGCAGCTGTTCTCGAGTTTAACAAGGGGAAAGTAGATAGCACTCTGACCGCCCTTGAACCCATTCACAAGTAATCAAACCTGTCTTTAATTGTTTTGTGTTGTGCATCTTGAAACAATAAACAAGTTGTTTTAATAGTGATTCTTTGCGTTTCTTACTGATACATATGCGTTTATGTTACCTGTTTCTAAGGATCATTGGATAGTTATACTAAGGTAAGATTTAATTACACTATTTTGTCCATATTAAAATAATACAGTCAAATTCACTTAATCCATAACTAATTAATTGGCTGAGTGTAAGCGAAGTCTATCTCTGGTGGGGTTGGAGAAATTGTATTTCTGTCTGACGTCACATTATGTCGGAAACAAAGTGACCTACAGACTTGAAATTTTGCGTGAAGCTTCATTTCTACAAAGGCAACACTGAGTTTGATGACTGAGCGTGCCACTCCATGGCATTGGGCTGAGCGTTAACAAATAATTTTTTTTGTCTTATGGGTAACCATGATGGCAACAAGAAAATATCGGACTAAATATATTTTTAAATAAAATGAGTACAAGTGTAGAGATTTGAACATGTGATGTTCAGACTTGTAGTTTATTCATATAGTAGAGAGAAAAATATCCTGTGAAAAACTAATGTTAAAAGTCCATGATAAAATTTTATTTCTGCACATTGCATTGTAGTACCTTCCCTACCTCACCAGAACTTTTAATATTTAAACACTGCTACAAAATCCTAAATGGAATCCTAAACAACTATTTCTTTACAGTGAATGCAGCTCATCTTTTTATTACACCTACAATTAAGGTATCATATACAATCTTTCGATTAAACCCACAGTCTCCTCTCAGGTACTAATATATTTGATTTATTTCTACACTCAATACCACTTTCAAGAAACTATTAGCAAAGAGTAAACATATAACTGTTTACTTCTTGCTCTATTTCATTTATACAGAATCATCAGCAGAGTAGTACAAAGCTGTATCATCTGTAAATAAATTGTGTTTACCATATAAATAAGAAATAAAGAAGCACCAAGAACCATGCCTTGTGGGACTCTATATTCGATCAGTCCAAATTCATTCAAACAAATTCTAACCCTAACACTCTGATAACTGTCTTTTAAGTAACTTCAAGATAAATCATAGATTAACCCTCTTAAGCCACACTTGTATTTTTTCACTCTCCATAATGGCTAAAATGATTAAATTATCTAAAATTGAGTCGAGTTTTATTAAATTATACTATAAACAAGTGACCAAATGGCTACACAGACAATAAGTCATCACAATTTGTTTCCATTTGTAAAAATTATATATTAAATATGGTCTATATTTAATAAGAATATATAGTTATTAAAACCCTAATAATTTTTTTATACAGAATAATCAGAGAGCGATTTATATTATTATTATCAACAATTAACACAAAATCTCCATATATTTGCTGTAGATTTCCAATGTTTTATATTTATAGGGTATTAAACGAGCAATAGATACTTTAAACAACACTGAACATTTCTTCAAAGTATTATTCAAACCTGTCACCATCAATTTGGCCATGACGTATTGTCATAGTTGAGAAATACAGTGAGTCATTTCTACTAGAGTACACTTTTATCTGCAATCTTTTTCAAACACGTTACCGTTTGTTCTTGCGACATAAGGTCCATTGTCTCATACTGAGTCTGTTTGAGAGGTTGTTTTGCCCAGAGTAAGTGATATTTGTGACAAAATAGAAATGTGGAAAGGGGGAAAAGAATAATTAGTTATGGTCTGAGAAGTGAGTGAGACTTTATTGACTCAAGATATCTGTCATGCTATCTCATGGGTTGGGCCAGTGTTATCAGTTGAAGCACTGGATTCTCCTCACCTACAGGCAAACACCTCTGCTCTATACTACCTGCAGTAAATTTGGTAAGTTATTGCTTTATGTCTGTCAAACATTGTTTCCACAATAGTTTACAGAGTGAGCAAATCATCTGCTTGTTCTTGACCTACACTATGATATTGTTGTGTGAACATACAGCACATAGTTGTGAAGTGGGATTCACGTGATATAGTTTGCATTCAGTATAAGTACATGAGTTTGAAAGTGACTCAGCTCAGTCAATTATGAAAATTACGTTATTTAACTGTAAAATTATACTCTCTGAAATCGAAAACCACACTTAGAACAATCTGTTGACTTGTTATCCATAATAATTTCTGAACTAAATTTAACATTTAATAACTTAGGATTTGTGTAGTTATTGTTCATCACTTACATTTTCATTATAAAGGTTAACTGTATCTTTTAAAGCAATTGGAAATCTTTGGATTATTTAATGGTTTTTAAATATTAATACAACATACTACCGATGTTTATTAAGTACTTAATTTCCAAATCTAAAATCTTTTTGTACAAGTCTTATCAGCAAATGCAGACATTTAGTAATTAATAATTTGGAATTGCCTCTAAAATTATATTAAAACATGAAATGTGTAATGAAGATTGGTCCTCAATCAAAGTATCCGAGTCATATCAGTTAAAAAAAAAATCGTTATTCAATATGGTTAAAATATGAATAAATGGCATCAATACATAAACATAAATTAATAATTTAATATCACTAGTGAATTACAACACATTTCCCAATATTAATTGAAATTAAATGTGTTGTAATTCACTAGTGGTATTAAAAGAAAATATTTCCAATGCTCCAAGACTCTTCATAAATTAATGAGTATATAAAAATGTTAATATTTCAAAACAGATAAGTTTATGGTTTTTCTGCAATGAAATTGCTCAATATAATGTAACAATTCTTAGGAGTAAATTTCCTTTCTTAGTATTTTTTGTAGATAGATCTGTGTCCATCTATAATGAAACGAGGAAAAATATTTAATAGCTATGCTTCAGAATATGATGGCTTGTTAGTAAATACGATGGACCTATGTACTGGCAGACCTTGTGATTAATTGACTTGGTGTTTTTCATGATCATGAATGTCCCTTATCATCGTTTAGTTACAATCAAAGATATTTGTAGTTACCTCGACAATGTTCAGGGTTACTGATGTGTGGATTCGTAAGGTCTTGAATGTCCTTACGTGTGTTGTCTGTTTTGAAATGTGGTTTTCAGTTTCAGAGAATATAATTTTACTGTTAAATATAAGTAAACTCGACCACTTACTTACATGTGATATCTATTTCATAACATATAACAATTGAAAATATCTGAAAACCTGTTACAGTATCCTTTCAAATCATCTTGTCAATAAAAACTTTGTACAAAGTTAAGTAGGATAGGCAGCTGTGTAATCAGTTTGATATCTCAAATATAAATGAATTAGTTGGTAAATTGGTATAACGATGATAAATTTGTTCTGATACCTTTTTCTCTTTGATTATATTTTGGGGCCTCTATATGTCTCTTATTCAGGGGGGTTAACCTTCTAAACATCTCCCTCCTTGTATATGCTACAGGAGTCAATATACATGATAATTAAGCTTCAATTAATGTGTTTAATGAAATGACAATAACACTCAAATTGTTCTGATTTTTTCTCAATAAATAAAATTTATTGGTGCACTCTAACGCTTGCACCCCATTATAAATCCTGCTGTATAACAAAATATTCACAATTATGAAGGCTGTGGAATTAATTAAGTGTTGTAACTTATACTTGAAGTACCTTTAAATACATGTATTGTTGATTTAAAAACCATCCTTTGTACGTAATCTTCAATTTTAAGTACTTTTATTTTTACTGAAATATTGTAGACAAGTAAGTTTACACGTTCACAATTTTAGGGCTCTCAAACTGATGCTCTTAGCTAAAGAAACTTTTGTTTAAAGTTTTCCATAGATAAAAAATATTTGAATGTTGTTACAGCCAATCATTTTGGAAAATCTCAATTGAATTTTAAAGTATTGCTTTCTTGTTTCCAATTTATATAAAAAACAAATTACATAATATGATAGATAATTTATTGCAAAAGATTAATTAATTGCACTTGCTGAACCTGGTAGCCAAGCGATTAGCATTTTGGTTTATCAACCCATGGACCCAGGCTTAAATTCCAGTGTGTTTACAGTATGTTCGTATTTTAATAAATAATTGTTTCAGCTTAATCTGAATTATGTGATAAAAAGTTCTGAGATTTTCAAATCATCTAAAAAACATTTAAAAAATCAAATTTGATTTTAACTTATTAAAATATTTGTATAAAATTTATAGTACTTGATACACAAATAACATAACAAATTATATAAATTTAATCTACCTCATAGAACTTTGTATATTAGTCTTAATATGTAAGAGAATGAATTATTACATACATATAATATTTTTGTTTTTGTCAGAGACCAATAATTCTTTTCTGGTTTATATTCTCAAAATATTAATTTTTTTAACTTAATATTTTTGTTAAGATATAACAGATCAACTAAACATCAAAGTAGATAGATCTCAAAATGCTACAAATTCAGAACTGATCTGAAACATTAAAGTTAAATTGTCAACCTTTTAATCTGATATTTTTACAGCTACAAAGTAGGATAAAACAGTAAGGAAGTACATTTTAAATCTTTCTGGCATTAGTCTTAGTATATCAACAACTTTACATAATTGTTTTCAGACCATGGGCATATTAATTACCGTTTGTGTCCTGGTGGGCTTTATGGCATTCACTGAGGCAGATCTTTGCCATAAATGTATCTGCGACAACGAACATCTTGACTGCAGCTTCATAGCACTAGAAGACCACTTCAATGACTCAGATTGGGCTGGTTCTACTCATACCATCATCTCGTTTGATCACAACAACATCATCCATCTCAAGGCCTTTCCTAAGCTTCCAGTCACGAAACTCTCCATCACACATAACATGATTGTAAAGATTGATCCGGCTTGTTTCAAAGAACTTGAGAACCTTACAGAGTTGGATCTTGGTCACAACCACTTGACCTCCGAACAGTTGGTTCCAGCTGTTTTTCAGGTAAGTGAATTCCAATTTTGGTTTATACATAATATATCTGCCAAACAAAGTGCATATGTCTGCTTGATTCTTAGATAGAAAGTATCTTAAACGCTTTGATGGAAATACTTTTCAAATCCAGGGTGGATAGAATATCTTATTCATACACAGTACATAATAAATATTATAAATACTAACAAAATATTAATGGTGTATTGAATTCCTCAACATTTCATAGTAAATTTAATTAATTTGTCATACTTCATCTAGTGATAGAGTGATATTTAAAGAATTTTTCTCATCTGAAATAAATTATATTGATTTATAAAGTAGTATGTACAATGAAAAAAAACATAGTCTTCCATATCAATGTTTTTTATAGGATGTCATCTTACAATTTGCTAACTGATTCTCTTGCATGTTTTATTCTCAAAAAGATTGCAGATGGTCTTCAATCCAGCAGTTTTTGTTTCTGGGTGTATTTTATTTTAGATTTTTCATTTAAGTAGGGTGAGGTTTTTTTTTTATCAAACACTGGTAGTTTAAGTCACTGTAGATAGTCTAAGGTAGATAGAAATCACTGTAATTCTGGGTGTTATGATTATGCATATACTAATTTCTTAAAATGTGTTAGTTAAATGTAAAATTTGTCATTTCTAGAATTAAAAATTTATTCTTTTACAACTTTCCAATCTTTTAAAACTTCTCTGGAGATTGTTCCTGAAGTCAAGCAAGCCTACTCCACAGTGCTGTTTCTACACAATCACACATACATTACTATCCTGTACATTCCCACAGACTACCATAAGTCTTGATAAGAGAGCATAGTAATCTCTCATACCAAAATGTTTTTAGGACAAAAATTATTTTCAGTAATTTTATGTTGTTAATGTGATTGACATATTTACAATGTCAGTAAATATCCTCTCCCAGTATCCCCACCACTGCTTGGCACTCATCCGCTCGCTCTATCCCCTGACCTTGACACTGCCACTTTGCGGCTAACCTCACACCAAGACGCAAGCTTCCTGGATATGTTTATGACTACAAAAACACATAAAAAACTTGAAGAGAAAATAAATGTGAACCTCCAAGGCCAAGCCTGTGTGGTGGGCAATTTAAATTAAAAAAAATTGAAATAGGCTTAAACAGTAACACACTTATAAAACAATTTTATTATGAAAACAAAAGAAAAAACTCCTAAACATTAAACAAGTATATTGAAATTTATATGCATTACTTATTATTTCGTTTGTCATTAATAAACAATAGTGTCATAAAACAATAAATACAATCAGAGTTAAAAAAACAAAATAAAAGTAAGAATACATTACAAACAAGGCTTAAAGATTGCATACTAATTAATGTTAATTGATATTAATTAATTCATACTAACTTAACATCTGTTTACTAATTAATCATTTAAGAAATGTTCTACACTGCCCTTAGAAAATAAGAAACTTCTAATTAGTTTACAAAAAATATAAACATTTTTACAGCATCTGTCTCAAAGGAATTTTATTGAATAGATAAGGTGCTAAGTAATTGTAAGACTTTTTAAAATCAGTACTTACACTGGTCTAGGTACATTAACGTTTTCTGCATTTCTTAGTTTAGATTTATATTCATTACTGTAATTGCAGCCCTGACTTCTTAAGAAAAAAAACTTTTAATACTTGTAGACGTACAAGTGTCAGTGGAAGAATCTTATAGCAATCAAAAAGAGGAAAAGGTTTATACCTAGGCTTTTTGGCTTTAAGTTGCAAATATCTCTTCTGAGTTATCAAATTTGAATAATACGTCCCTCCCAACACATAATACCATATTCCAACCTACTAAGCACTAATGAAAAATATAAAGTTATCAATACATTACTGTCAAACAAATTTCTTAAAAAAAGAACAGACGAATAGTACTACTTAATTTTGTTGTCAATTTGTGTAAATGTTGCTTTCAGGTTAGGCCATTATCCAAGAAAACCCCTAAATACTTTACACAAGTTTCCTGTTTAATTTCTTCAATCTGAGAAACATACATTTTTACTACAAACAAAATACATTTATATAAAATTTTATTTTTAAAATGACTACCTCCATGAAGATTAAAATTTATAATTTTAGTTTTATTGGTATTTAATAACATGTAATTTTTAGAGAACCACCATTGTATAGCCTCTAGATCAAGATTAGTTTTCCTCTCAATTTCTGCCAAAGAACCATATTTTACCATAGAGCTGAGCATTACATAAATCATTAATATAAATTATAAAGAGAGTTGGACCTAACACAGATCCTTGAGGTACTTTACATCTGCCGACTGACTCAGCACACCATTGATTCTTACTATTTTCTACCGGTGGAATAGCTGTTAAACCACTTTACATATCACCTATATAGTGAATGACTGTTAATTCAAGGACTGAAATGGTGATGTTTGTTTCTGAGTAATGTCTCTAAAATAATACTGATTCTGTGTTGTACTGTTGTCAGGGCCATTATGCACCAGAGACTTATGAACCATTGCGTAACCTGAGAGTACTGAAACTCAGCGCAAATGCTCTACACACTTTGGATGCAGATTTGTTCGAGCACATGCCACAGTTGGAACATCTGAGTCTGGACTCCAATCCACTGAGGATAATCGACAGACAGACTATGGTTGCCTTGACCTCTATCAGTTTTCTAAAGGTATTTGTTTTTCTTTTGTTCTCTTAGGGCAAGAAGCTTAGCTCATAAACTGCACCTAGTCCTATAAGGACCTTATAATTTTAAGGAGGGCGGGCAGCTCAATATTTTACAATGTAAAGACCCATTAAGTGACATCTTATTTGAAAGGTCTTAATAAAAGAACAGTGGAAACTAGAGCTTTCTATCTCAACCCAGGACAAAATGGAAGTTAGTTGAAATTAATTAATTTTAAAACATGGTTGGATCCTGCTCAACCTTCAATGGACAAAAAAAAAAAAAAAAAAAAAAAAATTAAATTCAGGACACCCCCTCTAGGAAACAAAATCTAACCATTTCTCCAAAATGGGCTTTTTGGGGGACAGTTTAACATTTTTAAATGTTGTTACAGTAGCACTCACTAGTAATTACAATTGAAGAGCAAGTTTCCAAAAGCTGCTAAGTCCATTTTGTGAATAATAGAGTTATGCTATGGGTAGTTTGCCTCAACTATCAATCATCTGCTCGTAAAATTATTCGTTCCAAAATCTACTTAGTCCAGTATAAAAGCATTGTTAAAAATTGGTTCTTTTTCCAAACCTATGCTAAGTCCAATTCCGTGATTTTCCTAACACCGCTAAGTCCTTGCGCATGCACTGCAGCAGTTACTTCTAGTGAAATATTACATAACATGATTGTGTGAAAAAATCCGTAATAAAAAGATGTTTACATACCACAAAGTAACAAAACAATCATGATGAAGAACTTTTAAGCTGCATGGACAAACTCCAAACCAGCTTGTATTTAGCAAACAAAATAGATTATAACCTATTATTTTGTTTAGTTGTTGTTCCTCTATCTGAGTGTTGCAGTTTGACATTTTACTTGTCAAGTTTTACAGATAAGTGATATTAACCAATGAGTGATTTTGATCTTGAGGGATTAGTTAATCCAGTAGTGGATAGTGGAAGGAGCAGAAAGAGAAAAAGGGACCCTACAAAATGGACTAAAAATATGCGTAAGTACGCTCGCAATAGTTCTTCTGCCCACAGTGAGCCTGCTGTGATTTGCAGTCATAAACATCAAGAAAGCAAAATATGCAAAGTAATAAATTTAAGTAAAGATGACATCAAACAGTTTCGTGATAAGTTGTACAGTAATAAATCAAAAGTAGACCAAGACAACTTTTTATTAAAATATATGATTGCTAAAGAACCGAAAAGGCGAAGGCCAAGGACCAAAGACCGTAGGCCTAGGTTAATAACTGAGTACTTTATAAGAAAATGCAATTGCCAGCTTTTGTGTGTTTGTGCACAAACCTTTTCATCTATTACTGGAATTAGTAGGTACAGGATAAACAGTATTTCAAAGAGTTTTTCCAAAACTGGTGAGGACAGAATTGAAAAAAGGGGTGGTAGCAGACTAAAACCTACAGATGTCGAGATAGAAAACTCTATTGTCCAGTTCATTGGCACCTTACAGTGCAGGGAAAGTCATTATGGGCGAGCTAAAAGTGTTCGTGTATATATGGATCCAACACTTTCTGTACAAAAAATTTGGAATTTGTGGCGATCAAAAAGAAATGAGATTGGAAAGCCTGCTGCATCCTACAGTAAATTCTTTAGAATATTTCAACTCAGATTTAACATTGGGTTCGGAAACCCAAAATCTGACACCTGTAGCTACTGCGAACAGTGTAAAATTGAGATGAAACAGTCTAAATCTCCAGGTGAAAAAGCACAGATTATGGGCCGCTACAGACTTCATAAATTACGTTCTCAGCGTTTTTATGAACTTCTTAAAGAGAAGAGTCCTGATACTGTTACAGTAGCATTTGATATGCAACAAAACCAACCCTTACCTGTGATACGGATTTCTGAGACTTTTTATGCTCGGCAGATTTGGGTATATAATCTTACTTTTATTATTCACGAGGATCAACAAAGTCATGAGAACTGCTTTATGTATGTATGGAAGGAAGACCAATCAGGCAGAGGATCTAATGAGGTTGTTTCAGCCCTTGGAAATTTTTTGACATCCTTAGAAGAAAGAGTTAAGAGTCAAGCTCAAGACAATAATACAACTGTTCCAACTAAACTTAGACTTTTTTCTGATGCGACATGTAGTCAAAACAAAAATGCTACAATGATGGCATTTTTATTAAACTATGTTCATCGAAGTGAAATATTTAAAGAAGTTTATCATCATTTTCCTATCAGGGGACATAGTTTTATGCCTCCAGATAGGCTCTTTGGCAGAGTTGAAAAGATCTACAGAAAAAAACAAGAAATTCTGTCACCTCAAGAATACTACAGAATTCTTGAGCAGTATGGCCAGTTAAAAGTACTAGGGGTTGATTGGAAAGTTTTAAACTACAAAAAATGTGCAAATGTTATCATTAAATCAGTTCTACCTTTTAAAATGCGTGAACAAAGGGTGTTTGCCTACAAAAAGGGAAGTTCAGCTGTTTTTGTAAAGAACACTTACACTGATTCTGAGAATGAGCATCAGATCCAAAAAAATAAAATGCGAAACATTTGGCTGTCTGTATTTAATGTGATAAACATTGTAAATGAAAGTAATAAAATAAGTACCAAGAAGAAGAAGGATGTGCAAGATCTATTGAAGTTTGTAAAACTTACAGTAGAGGCAGAAACTTATTACAACAAAGCACTTCAAAACAATGCAGACCAGCCTAACGTAATGGATCATGAAGTGGTCCAGTATGATGAAGAAGAACCTTTCGTTTGATTATTCTTGCCTTTGAAATATCTCAATATCTTTTCATATTTTAGCATCTTAATAATTTATTGTTTTATTGTAAAAACTGTTTAGTTTTATATATGACTAAAGCTTCAAATGTCACAACAAAATGCTATTTTCCAACCTCACATAGTTTGATAAAGAAGAACATTTTGTTTAAATAGTAAACGTGCCTTAAAATGTCTCAATATTGTCTTAATTTACAAGTAATAATATTTTATTGCATTATTTTTTTAACTGTTTAGTTTATTATATAAATAAAGCTTTACAATTTAACAATAATTCAAATGTTATTTTCCAAACCTCACTTAGTCCAATATTATTTTCCTAAAACTGCTAAGTCCATAGACATAGTGCATTTTTGGAAAACTATCCTATACAAATTACCATTTTCAGACATAAATATGGAAATATATCTGTTATACAGGAATAATATATTCACGTATATAATACTGGAATTATTAGATAATCAATCAAAAACACGTAAGCAAAAGACACAAAAAAGTGTTTTCTGAGAAATGTCAGTTTTGGACTTAGTTGCTTTTGGAAATAAGCTCCTCAATTACGTTAAGCAATAAAACGGCTAAAACTTACTAACGTTGGAAAAGCATCTTATTGTGAGTTGAGCAAAACTTGGATGTGATTGCTTGATTTATCACAACACTGCTTTAAACTGATACTCGTAAAAAAGGGAAGGCAAAGTGCAGCTTCTAACCATTTGATAAAATGCTCTAGAAGAATTTAAGAGTTCAGTACACATTAGAAAAAATGTTAAAGATTGGACTTGTTGGATTGTTAAAGATCATGAACAGTTTATAACTTGAATTGCTATAATATAAAGAGTTTCACTTCGAAGAGGAAATTCAAATGTATTTTCATTTAGAAATACTGTGTTCTTATAGGAGTTGGACCTTTCGAGCACCTCACTGAAAGAGTTTCCCCCTCATCTACTCCACACACCCAGGTTCCTGGAGGTCCTGAACCTCTCCAGTAACTTGTTTACTTCACCTCCAGAATCACTGGAGGACTCTCACTTTCTCAAACAGCTTCATATTGATGAGAACCCTATTGTCAACATCTCGTAAGCCCATTTACATACTCATATGAATTAACATAAGAACAAGCTTATTCAAAAATTTGTATTTTTGATATTAAATAGGTGTTGGTGATATTAGAGGATTTACTCATAATTTAAGAGCAACATGTTTCTTCTTGTGTCATTTATTAATCACAGAAATATTTATTCTTCAGGAAGTTCCCGAATCTACCTTACTTAGAAGTGCTGAGCATGTCATGGATGCCGGACTTGGTAGAGATCGGTCCTGAGGCCATGAATGATCTAGTGTCCCTACAGGAGTTCTACTGTTCCCATAATCCCAAGCTGGAGAAGATCAATGCCACCGCTTTCAGCAAATCTGCTGTCAGTTCCCCTGGAGGTCAGACTTGGCCTCCTATCAAGAAGGTACTGTAATTAATTACTTGTTGTTACAACAATGTTTACAGATAAAGCAGCTGCTATGGTGGAAAGCGCTGATTCGATGTGAAAGTTGAATTTAGCTCCAGTTCACCCTCCTCTCATGTGCAGCGTCTGTAATTTGATGCTGTTACAGAGTTGACTCCTGAAATCTGGAGCAACTGGAGTAATTTTTAACAGTATAATAATGTTTATCTTCAGATTACAAATACATCAACCATCTAAAGGAAAATAATTGTATCATAATATAGTTTTTATTTATAATACATGTTTACTACGTTCATGACAATTTCTATTGTACACTTGTGTATTTAATGACAGTAAAGCTTCTTGATTCTTAAATATATTTAATATGTTTAAATATGATCAAGTTACCTTTACTTGTCATCTACAACTATGCAATAATTTATTTAAATTTGCCTTTCAGATTACACTGAATAACAACAACCTAGGATTCTTAGACTTCGAACTGCTTGGCCACTGGGACCGACTGGACACTGTGGATATTCAGAACAACCCTTGGGTCTGTGAGTGTCATAACCAGTGGCTTGTGTCCACCTTGGTGCCCATGATGGAGAAGCTGAACTCAACTCAGCACATGGTCGCTGGGATTGTGTAAGTATCTGATTTAACATGATCTGACTTGTCACTGGGACCGACTGGACACTATGGATATCCAGAACAACCCCTGGGTCTGTGAGTGTCATAACCAGTGGCTTGTGTCCACCTTGGTGCCCATGATGGAGAAGCTGAACTCAACTCCGCACATGGTCGCTGGGATTGTGTAAGTATCTGATTTAACATGATCTGACTTGTCACTGGGACCGACTGGACACTATGGATATCCAGAACAACCCTTGGGTCTGTGAGTGTCATAACCAGTGGCTTGTGTCCACCTTGGTGCCCATGATGGAGAAGCTGAACTCAACTCAGCACATGGTCGCTGGGATTGTGTAAGTATCTGATTTAACATGATCTGACTTGTCACTGGGACCGACTGGACACTGTGGATATTCAGAACAACCCCTGGGTCTGTGAGTGTCATAACCAGTGGCTTGTGTCCACCTTGGTGTCCATGATGGAGAAGCTCAACTCAACTCAGCACATGGTCGCTGGGATTGTGTAAGTATCTGATTTAACATGATCTGACTTGTCACTGGGACCGACTGGACACTGTGGATATCCAGAACTAATCTGAACTAATTGGGACCAAACCCAGTTCGGATTAGCCGGAATTACAGAAAAACACGGTTTTAACTATGAGAATGGGTTTTGTTATAAAATTATCAACATTGTTTATTAAAACATTTTTTCTGACTGTTGTACCGCATTTCATACGACAAATGTGTTGGACTGTGAATGTACAGTTAGTAAATTACAGTACACCGTAGTTTACTTTTGTAGCGCACATTGGACGCGTACAAATGTAACGGACCAAACTGTACTCCCCCTGCTATGGCGCAGCAAAAATAAACACACTAACTCACATAAAAACTGCACAATGCGCTGTAGTGCAATGTATCAACTGTTGTCTCAGTGCAAACATCACACTGTTGGTGATTATTTGCGTAATAAAAGTGTGAGAGCTGATTATTATGGCGAGTAGAGAAAGTATATCATCATACTCTTAATGACAAGCTAGACGCCCTTCGCACAGTTACTCAAGAATCGATGGAGTATGAGTAGAGAAGAAGTGACGACGAGAACCTGTGTGATAAAGAAAAGATGGTGTCACAAGCAAACACTTAAGAGTTTTGAGTACTACCACAAAATATATGGATGGTCACAGCTTGACTTTTTATTTATTTACTTCATCACCAGTTGTACAAAATATTTTTACGGTTTTAAAAAAATAAAGCGTGGAACTAAATGTGAGATAGAATTAAAATTTTAATGTTACTTCAACGTAATAATAAATTTTAGTGATCGATTCCCAATTCTGATATTTAAGCCAGTCATTAACATCAGGTTGAAGGCTTCTTTGATTCAGAGGCATAGTGTCACATTAATTATGTTAATGTTAATTTACCTTACAATGATAGACTTTTAGGGAATGTATTTAGTGATTTTGAGGAATAGGACACAGTTTATGAGATCTATTCTTGGGTAGTAATAATAATAATAATGTTTTATTGCGTGAACATATTACATGTTATGCAATCGTCAGATAACTGAATTAAGCTAAAATTTTTCACTCATACTTGCATCAAAATCCCTTTCTAACATACAGTTTTGACATTCACTCTCTCCCAGTCATTCGAATTGTTCCACCCTTTCCCCAGTCAGTAAGCCAATTGTTATGTCTCCCAGTTGTGTGCCATGAACTCGTCCGTACTGTAAAATGCGTAAGTGGTCAGTGTTGTTTTTAGACGAGTCTTAAATGCCTTCAGCATTGGGGCACTTTTAATCGAGCTTGGCAATTTGTTGACCAATCGAACTCCTGCCTGAGAAGGCAGTCGTTCATGAGCTACCGTTCTATGTCTCACAGATCGGTAGTTGTCCCTGCCTCTCGTTGCATAAGGGTGTATGTCACTACCTCTTATGGTCTCGCATTTGGACTTGAAAAAAATGCAGGTTTCCAATATGTAGAGGCAAGGAAATGTCAACAGTTTCAGGTTTTTGAAAGCTGGTCTGCACGACTCTCTCCATTTCAGTTTTGCAATTGTTCGGACTGCTTTTTTTTGAAGGATGAAAATTCTGGAAAAGTTTGCGTTTGAGCAACCTCCCCACAAAGCCACTCCGTAGGAGAGGTGCGGGTAGATTAGTCCGTAATATGCCGTCATCAGTACCTGGGTTGGGCAGTATTCGGACAGTTTCCGCAAGACATAAATGCCTGAGGATAGCTTTGAACAAACATGATCTACATGAGAATCCCAAGTCAAACCTCGATCTAGGTGTATTCCTAGGAATTTCATAGCGTAGACTTCAGTGATTTCAGTTTCATCCAACATGACTGTTGGACTATAATCTGAATCTGTTTGTCGCAAACTGAATTTGATGAAAGATGATTTCGATGGGTTTGTTTGAAGTGTTGAACTAAAAGTAGTTGATTGAAATTTATAGAGTAATGTATGTTAATACTCTTACCCTCATAAAAGTAACTGGTATGTAATTTATATATGGATATTGTCTTAACTAGATGCCACTGGCCTGAGCAGATGAGGGGACAGTCTGTTGCTGAGTTGGACCATCGCTCGTATCACATGAGATGTCTGGATGCATACGATCATCACCCAGAGAAGGATGGAACACTGCTGATAGGTATCCTTATTGGTGTCATCCTTGCTGTTCCGCTTACAGCTCTCGTGTTCATCTCTTACCGGAGACATCTCCGCACCACAGCAGCTCAGTATCATCGGGCATTCTACAAGCGTGGGGACTCACTTCATGAGTTTGTGGCTAACCCAAACCCCTAGACGAGAGACTTTGTTCAGAGTTAGCTACGCGTTATGTATTCATAATTTCATCCTGAACAGTTCTATACAAGACAAGGAGGAACCTAACATTTAAATAATTTCAAAATATTTATTGTTATATGAGTAGTTTTAACTTAGTTACATTAAAACCAATATTTAATACTTTTATTTTTTTTGAGGCCTTTCGATATCAAGGACATCTTCTTCAGACACATCACAAAAGTCTGAAGAAGATGTCCTTGATATCGAAAGGCCTCAAAAAAATAAAAGTATTAAATATTGGTTTTATGTTTTAATGTAAGTAAGTTATCAGTAACCAATATAAGCTCCATCTACAAAATGAGCAGTTTTGTTTATAAAAGTAAATTCTGAATTAAACTTTGTTTAAACATAATGACAAACTATCGGGTAATATTATTTTGATTATCATAATAAAGCATATTAAAAGACCCTTCTATGTCAAGAACATATTTAGATTATAATTTGTAAGTAACCCTTGATTCCCAGAGTTATTTTAATTATGTAAAAGTATGAGTTCACAAAAACTTAAAATAATGAACCAAATACTGTGCATTAATACTTATACAAATAGCTTTCTTTTATTGTATACTTATGCTAAGTTAAGTTTATAGAACTATAGAATAATAATAATATGATTAAGAACTTTAGTTTTGTTATTTTATTGTTAGGCAAATACATGAATTTATTGACAGATTGAACCCTAAAATTTTAGTATTGCTAGATTTAATTTTGTTGTTATTGTTGTTTGCAAATAACTTATGGATGTGTGTGCAACCTAGTCAATCGCTTGTTTTTATGTTTGAAATGTTTAATTTTGTTAATGAATTTGTTATTGTTTGAATAATGTAATTTAACTGTAATAAAATAATATCTAACAAAATTGTTACTGCTCTTTCTTTTCCTTTACTCTGAATTACGTGATTTAGGAAGCTTTAGTGATTTCTACAGAAGACTTTCTCAACTGTTTGATCATTGCTGTTGATTCTTATATAATTATATTGCTCATAAGTAAAGTTCTAAAAATATGCCTTTTTGGCCTTTTCTCTTTGGCAAGCAATAAAAGTCTAAATAGATCAATCAACAATACCTGATTTTTTTTGTAATGTATGTTTTTTTTGTAATTTGTCATACCTATTAAAACACTGTTAACCAACAGCTTGCTTTTGTCAAAACATCTTGTGTGTCTCTTTTGTTTAGATTACAACTTTTTTTGAACAAACATAGAATCAAACCACATGCTTCACACAGTACAAAGTTGTATCTAAATGAACTCCTTTGTTCAGGTGTAGATTTATAATATTTGATTATCAGATGTACCAAATGTAGAAGACTTTTAGGGAGACAGTTTGAGGCTAAAAAGATTCAATTTTCAAGATTTGTATTAATCATTAAAAATTTAAGAGTAAATGCATTAGATTAAACGTTGTAAATATTATAAATTGAGAACAGTAAATATGTGTTTAAAATTAATACTATCAGTAAACTAATTTAAGTTACTTAAAATATAGGTATTCTTTGATTATTGTAAAACATTTTTGTTTCATGAATACTTTGCTAAAGCATCCTCTATCACCCCACAGAATAATACCATGGAGCAAGTGTGAATGAAAAATGCATAACATGCTGATAATAACTTATTTTACTTATAAAGTCTTTTAACCTGCATAATAAGTATGTAACCCTGTCTTATTTTAAAACATAAATTATTTGTATGAATAACACAATACAATAATTTTGAATCCAAGTGAATACCTAGTAATTTTACTGACTTTTTTAGATTGTATTGTATTATGCAAGGAGAACACAATACTTTTTATTTCGTAACAACTAAAAAAATGATCTGAAATTATGGAACATTTAGTAGATAGTTCCATACCTAAAGTTTGTCAACCATGCAAGGCAACCATATCAGTGTTTGACTCATCAGCTACAATACTGATATGGATAAGCATACTGGAAGCAGATTGTTTATAGCTGTTATAAACAAAAAAGGTACCAGCACTGACCCTTGTGGGACATGTAGTTTTTATTTCAGATTGGTCCTGTCCTTGAACATCGATTTACCTTCTATTATTTTTAGATGTTGCTATTAACTAAGATCCTTTCATTTCACACCATAACACAAATTTAAATAATGCAAATACAATAAAATGCCATTAATAGATCAATTAGCAAAGCAGATGCAGAGTTTTTGTCTTCAAAAGTTAAGATGACATTTTTAACCACTCTTTCAACAGCATTTAATGTGTTAAATTTGGCAGGAAACCATACTGATCAGTACAGAACAACTGATTTTGTTGAAAGTATCAAAAAAGTAGTTTCTGTACACATAATTCAAAAATGTGCCTGAAAATTGGAACCAGTGCTATTGAACGGTAACTTGAAGGACAGTCTCTATTCCATTTTTTTTTTTTTTTTTTAAATAGGCGTTGTTTTGGTTATTTTTAATGCTTGTGGAAAAGTTCCAGTCCCAATTGAAAAATTATATCAATATTTTAAATGTACATAAATTATGTATACAGACAGGACTAAAACTATAAGGTGTGTATATACAGGGTGTTTGAAAAGTATGGGTACGGCTTAATATTTTAAAAACCATAGGAGATAACATCTATAAACTTTGCACAGTGTCATATGGCTATGTAAACTATTTTTCCTTGCTATTAACATGACATGCCAACCATGGGGGGACAGCCCACAGAGGAAAACATGGAAATCTTAAATTGAAGCATGGGTCGAGTGATACCTCATTTGAAAGAGCTCACTTAGAAGAGTTGAATTCCGCAAACCGCATCTCAAAAGGTTTATCCAATCAGAAATGGCAGCTTGTTTTAGGTAAACATTGTGAAGTACATTATGCACTGCCATTTCTGACTGGATCGTCGTATTCTGATGCGGTAGGCGGCGTTTCACTCTACTAACCAATGTGTTTTCACTGACTTTTTTTAATTAGCAAATTATGTCATAAATTTATAACACAATAAATAAAACTAAAAAAAATTGGTATTTATTGTGTTTCTATGAATGTATTGAACGTTTGAAACCAATGTTTCCATTGTTTAGAAGCATTTGTTGTTTCAGGGCTGCATGCAAATTTCTCAGGTTTCAGTAGTTTTTTCATTACAGAGTATTGAAGTTAGTATAGCAAAATTGTTGATTAAATTGTAATGAAACTAAGAAAACCTTTTTACAAACTAAGGCTTTAATCAACAAAATTCAACTAGATAACCTTAAATATTCAATCAGAATGTATAAACAATTACTTAATATATTCTTTAAAAATAACAGATGATCTAGTTACGAATGTTTACATGGAGTAAATTATATAACAAGCCCTAAACTCTATGAATATCTTTAATACATCATATTGGAGAAGTGAAGTGCTTGGATAGTAAATTGCAGGAAATTAGAGCACTGCATAGTCTTCATCAATTGACTGAAGTAACATTGTTGATATTCAAAAACTAAAACATTTTCTAATGACAAATACAATTTTGGTAGGTAATTTGTGACATATTATTTTGCTGATGATTTTGTTTTGTAACATTCTTTTTTGTCTTAAGAGATTATAATCAACATGAACAGAGTAAAGTTTAGCTTAAGTAAACACTTCACATAACCAAAGTAATTCAGTGAACTTGCTTGTAATGTGATCAAGTTTCTGGCAAACTTTGTTGTGTAGCCAGTGTTCTAGGAGTCTCACATACTTCTCCTAAGTGTAGAGTTAGTTGAGATAAAACCAAGTTCAGACTTATGCGAAAACTATGTAATACATTAGAAACAAGAGTGGTTTCTAGCACAGTTCTTCAGTTTATCAACTGCTTTTATAAACAGAAAGCCTACAATACTGTTCACATAAACTTTTCTAAACTTACAACAAAAAAATATTTATTGATTGTATAAAATTTTAAATGTCTAATTTTGTGTTTTGAAAGTATCCAAAAAGTAGTTTCTTTACACATAATTCAAAAATGTGCCTGAAAATTGGAACCAGTGCTATTGAACGGTAACTTGAAGGACAGTCTCTATTCCTTTTTTTTTTAGTTTTTTCTAAAACTTTTAGAAGGACAATAGGTAGTGTGTAGTAGTTATCTAAAATATATACAAGATGAATAAAAAATAAGGAGTCTGCCCTCTATTTTTTTCTAAAGTTTATACAAGGAAAAACATGTCAGTTCCTTGGTTAGAATGCATGGTTATGTTTCTGTTATGTTTTATGCTATGTTATGTTTTAGATATTTATTTTTGTTAATCACTTATATATTTGTATGCGAGTTAAATTTGTTGTTCTAGTCGGGTTGCATTGTTGTTACCGTAAAATTATATATATATATATATATATAAATAAATTATATATATATATTATATTTTTATATATATATATATTATATATATATATATATATATATATATATATATATATATATATATATATATATATATATATATATATATATATATATATATATATATATATATATATTCGACTCTTGGCGGAGCAAGTACTTTTTGTGATTCAATGTTTATTGAAATTAAATAAGGCTATTGCCATTTATACAATTTAATGTAAATAAAAAAGTTGTTTGACAGGTATTTGGTCTTCCGATCATATGTTAGTTTGCTTATTTAAACGCATATGTGACAGATACGGCCAAATACAAAATAATTGAATCGGAAAAAGTAAGCGCTCTGTGGTGTAATGGTAGCACAGTCACCCGGCAAGTGAGAGATCCGGGTTCGACTCCCGGCGGAGCAAGTACTTTTTGTGATTCAATGTTTATTGAAATTAAATAAGGCTATTGCCATTTATACAATTTAATGTGTGTATATATATATATATATATATATATATATATATATATATATATATATATATACTGTGTTGCACAATGTAGTAACTTAATAGCAACTGCATGTCTTCTTCAAACTTGCAAATTTGTATAATTTATAAGTTAGCGTATTTATTAATTAATATTTATATTAGTATTATCGTTTTGCTAACTTGTATTATGTATGTACTTATTGCAATCAATTGTAGTAATTTGGTTAATTTTGGTGTGCACAAAAAGTTTTTACAGTTATCAAATGAAACAGAATCTGGATTTTTTTAGTTTGTGCTCAACAGCGATTACAGGAAGGGTTGACATAAGAAGTGTTGTTACTATCAAGCTTACTATATGCTTTCAAGACTATATGCAAACAAATTGAAAATAGGGATTAAATTAATTAAACATGTCCTCCTCCGTAGACTAGTGGATACAGTCACGGCTCTCTAACCGAGAGATCACGGGTTAACATCCCGGGGAGGTCCAATCATGATAGGAATAACAGCTACAGTGACCAAAGACACTACAGTTAGAGAAACCACTGGCATGCATGACTTTAGATTTCAGGAGGCAAGTCTGCAACAGCATCAGATTTCAGATGCTGCATGTAAGAGGAAGGTGAACTGAAACTAAACTCAACATTCGCATTGAATCAACCCTTCCCACCATAGCTGCTTCCATTATGTGTAGAAGACTCGGTTGTTCCACCTTGCTTTGGGATCTTCATCGTACAGCACTCATTTGTGCATCTGATGAGACAATGAGAATACCTCTTCACCTACATTGAACTACTTTTTGTAATCTGGATGTCTCTGATGTCGAAACGATGAGGAGGGTTTCGTTTAGAGCTTCTCCGTTCTTCGTTGCCGATTGTTTTTTGATCCTGTCAGACAAGCATGACTTCAGATTCCAGGAGTCAAGGATGCGTTTACATGTGCGCAGGACAGGCTTATGAAGCTCTGCCATCTGAGGTCTGAGCTAAACTGTTCAATAAGCTGCCTTTAGACTTACAATGTGAAAATAGGAAACCACTGTTTAAGAGGAAGCTAAGGCGCCTACTGGTGCAAGGAGTTTACTACTCTGTTAGTGAGTTTGTGGATCATTAGGATTATTCAATTCTGCTGGGTTGGAGGTGCCGTTATGTGTAGTTTAAGCGTTTTACATTGCAAAATGTTTACATTCTTTATCCACAATTATAAAATTCAATTTTATATTTTTAAGGGTACTTATTTGTAAATTTTCAACACAAGTATTAAAAATTTGTTGAAGATGGGGCTGTAAATCCTTTATTGGACGGAGAAAAGACGACCAAGGGACGAACTCAGAAAAATTTAATCGGGCACTGTAAAAAATGTGTACCACCACTATGTCATTAAAGCAAAACAAATAATAGAAAACATCGTGATTCCGAAAATGAAAGGAATAAATATTTGCATGCTTTTATATTTCTCGGATTGAGTAAAAGTTCCTAAAATATAGATAGGCATCTTGTACAAAGTTTTACCGTATGTACACACAATTGGTTTTGTAAACGCCGTGAAACCTTTTTTCAGTTCCAGTTCTTCAGCGATAAAAATAAAAATTACCTGATCTCGATGTAAAACCAGGATTCATGAACCAAAATAAATAAATGCTTGCTGTTCCTAGGACTTTCGAGAATTTTCACCCTATTATTAAGTTATATTTGCCATTATTGCAAACATTTCACTTTGTCCATTGTGATGACTATAGATATCTCTGCCCTTTTCCATCTTAAAACGGTGTCCAACAATTCGTTTTATGTTGATACAAATATTAGTGGTTTTAAACCGTAAATTTTCTCAGATTGGCTACTTATGAGTAAAAATTTTATTTCAGTATAAAGGGAATAAATAACTTCTTTTTAAAGAAATGGAAGAAAGCGACCCATTTACATTTCATAAATAATAAAGCATGATGTCAAAAGATTTTATTGCATTTAATGTCAGCCATATTTCACAAGAGCACATTCATTAAAAGGGCGAGGCTGGGTAGGAGATTAATTAAAAGCCTATGTGGGAGTATTTAGCATTTCACATGTTAACACTCTCCAAATGGTGCTTAATACGGCTGTGACTGCTTTCTCTTTTAGTTTTACAATCTAGTGATGTGAGGTTTGCTCACAATATAGCCTTGGACATTTTTTGATACAGGTCATGTACTATACTACACTCAAGCAAATCCGAATTTCCAGATTTGTAAATCACGTATGTTTCGCTCTATATTGTGCGGTTAAATGTTTTTTCAAGGCCATTCAAACAATATACTTCAGTACAAATTGAAAAAGTCATTATTTTTGTTTTTGAAATATTGACATAACATCCAGGATTAAAAACTACCCATCATCAAAGCATTTTTAATTAAATTCATTTCTAGCTATTGGTCCGACTGCATAGGACAAATACCATTAAATCCAGTTTGTAAACTTTACCATGTAATGTAGGTTAGTTTCCCAAGTTCGAAGTCTTTTGTATTCTACCAATGAGAGAGAGAGAGAGAGAGAGATCTATGGTGGTTAATACACAAACATAACTTGGCTAGGTGATTGGTGGATTCTGTGAGTAAAATAAAACAGAGTTGCTTACGATTTTTATAATTACAATAAGGCAATTCCAGCAAACAAATTAATCAAAACAAAAGCCTTATATAAAGTCTTTAATAAATGTCATACGCTCTTAATATTAGCGTTGTAAAAATGGCAAATATTATGTTTTCATAAAACATATTTCATAGTGCAGTTTATGTTGCTAAATCCAAAAAGAAATATACATTTTTCATTAGCATACTTAGTAATAATAGAAACTTATTTTCTTTCTATGATCCATCCTCTCGAGACCCTTAAACTATTGAACAATTACTCAATTACAAATATCACGTTTAAATATTAGCCATGCTATGATTGCAAATAGCTACTCCCCTCATAGACAGAGCTACGGCTTGTCTACTTATGGTTTATAGTGTCTATATTACACAAAGAAATCGTAATATCCGTAGACAGTAGTGTAGTTGACAGTTCACCTTTTCAATTGAAAACCTATATTATTCCGGTTTTATTGTCATTTTAGACTTAACAAAGAAGTACAAGTAAGCCACATCACATGTCGCTTCACTGGTTTCGCTGAGTTTGTGTGCAAAATCTTAAGTCTGTAGCACATTTCAATCTTGATGTCATGCGAACAGAGAGATCTACAGAGAAGAAATTTTTACATCCCCGGCACACAGAAGGGAAATTGTCTCAGCCTACTGACTGATAGCTTTGATAACACTCAGCTCAATCCCACGGTTGGACATTCACTAACATATAGAATCATTCTTGTCTATGTAGAAATGAAGATTGAGGCAAAATATCAAGTTATACTAGGTCAGTTAGTTTTCGAGATATTGTGTGAACAGACAAACAGAAATTAACATTTTCCATCCCCTCAAGGGGCTTCATTTACGCTCAGCCAATAAAAATGTTCAGTCATAAATAATTACATTATATGCATAAAATGTAGTTAGATTGTTTAAGATAGTCCAGTTATAACTTAACCCTAGCAAACCACAATGATACAGTGAAACTGAGACGCTATTTATTAGCGATCCATTGCTGAGATATACGGCCACATAGCGAGTCACTGGACTATGCCGGACAGGTATTCCAGCAATCTCAAGCATCAGCGCTCGAGTTTATGAATTGTTGTGTTTGATCTCGGTCTACAACATTTTGAATGTATTATCTACAATGTATCTTGCATGATAAACGAGTAAGATATCATAGGAGAAATACTTATACTTCCTAAAGAGAGCACAAATTAAATAAATGAAATTACAACTGACAGGAAGATTTCAATTGTAAAAGTAAAACTCGGAACACATAAAGCCAAAGAAACGAAAATTAAAGTTGAATGTAAAAGTTTGAAATTTACAAAATAGGGGAAACTTTAATTGACATTGATTTTTCAACTGATTAAGGCCAATTGGTGTAATTATAGTTATCCGTTAAGAATATTGAATGACCTATTGAGCAAATTTCTAAGCAGCAGTATCTATGATGAGAGTTTTCTACATGAGTTGCAAATATGATTATCCCATGACAGGGTTCACACTATGCATGAACCAAGAAATTCCAAGCACTTAGTGTTATTAGTCACATTACCATTATTATTTAAAGTGGACTACTCGTTTACTGCCATTCTACTTAAATTAAGGTGTTTATATTTAGTTTCCTGAAGATTTAATCTTATGTTTAGATTTTATGAAATAAAAATATGGGAGATCAATGAAAAATGACATTACCGTTAAAGTAATAACTGATTATTAAACACTCTGTTCATCTCAGCCTATAGAAGTTCTACCAGTAAAACTAACTATAATTAGTTTAAAAAGCAGATTTATCAATACGACTTAAAGATTTTATGACATTATTATAGAATTGATGGTTCAAAATCTAAGAAATTAAACAGAAATAAAGCAAAAAAATAACTCTTTTTAATTTTAATGAGCTATTGTTACTCAGCTGGGATGATTAGGCTTCTTAATTAAGTGATTATTGAATTATTATTTAGTCTATATTATTCTAGTATTATAAACGAACTTAAAGTACCCTGACAAAATGTTTAAACAAAATGTTAATAACAAAAATTAGTAAAGTGATCATTAAAAGTTTACAAAGACGAGCTTAGAATAAAACCACAACGATTACAGATTAGAGAAGATTGCGGTTGGCGGTAAGTGGATGACGGTGAAGCAAGTGGTGCTTATATCATAGACAATGTCGTAGACTATCCGCGGGATGCTTAACAGAAAATCATCTTAATTATGGAAAGAAGCTTAAGTGCTTCTTAAAACAGAAATTGTGATTAAACTTTACGGTTATCTTTATAAAACAAATAGTTTCTTAGGATTCAGTTGAGAACCAGAAGGGATGATTATTTTAGGGATGCCTAACCATCTTACGTTATCGTTACATAAAACGAATCAGTAATAAAGGGGTAGAAAAATATTGGGGAAAGGAATTAAAAAAAATTGGATAAGTATGTTGTCACTCATATTTAGCTCGCTCATTGAATCCATTTACTGTATTTTGTATTGGTAACCAGTCAGGTGAGACTGCTGCAGTGCTTCAGAAATACGATTTCTAAAGCACGTAAGACTCTCTTGAAGAACTTTCATAGTTATTCATTTGAGTAACCGTGATCAGAGATACTGATGGCGAGAGAAAAGAAGAGACCTGGCCCGTGCCGGCGCACAGCTGTGTACTAGTGTGTTGCCGCGCAATAATTTCAGGCGCTTCGTCCCACAGCCAACCCTGCGAATTGTTTATCCTAGCAATGGAACAGTGAAACAATAATGGAATTACGAAACAAGGCGCGGCAACATACTAGTAGTAGCGCCTGCAAATTTCAGATAGGCCAGAATCCAGGTCTCTTCTTTTCTCTCGCCATCAGTATAACGTTGTACTGTGATATGGCATAACCCTATTTATGTGGTCATGTACTGGTGTGATGCACAAACGTTAATCACTCGCCCTTCCAATCGTGTTTTGTATCAACTAAAGGATATCGAGATAGCATATATATATATGAGATCACTTTTGGAGTCTATATCAGGATTTAAGAGTCCATTAGAGCAAGTTTAATGTCTAAAATACATCGTGACATAAAGGATGGATACCTAAGACATGCCATGCACGTTCGAGAGGACCTGCTTGTTCATTTACTCATCTGGTCATAGATGTGATCTATTTTATAGCTGAAATCTGAGAACAGTAGTTTTACAGTGTTGTTTAGCACAAAGATAAACAGGATCGACAACTAAGTTAGCGGTTACAATGATAATTCAGTAGTGTAGATTACAAAACTAATTTTTCAAAAATAGCCAGATTCAGTTACTTTTGTACTACATGGTTATGCAGCAGACTAACTAATGAGTGCGGTAAAATATAATACCTTGTTTCATTACGTTTAAGACAATTTATATCTTACAAATTAAAATCTATAAAAGGTAACATTATAAAATGCAATTTCTCTTAAACTTGTCTAGATAATTTACATTATGATCGCTGATTCTCGCACCACCAACAAAGCAAAGGGAGATGTGGTTTGTGTTCTCGGGCTGAGAGCCACTAGTTAGTGTAATTGCGATTACCGGAACTGCTAGATCTAGAGACAGTCAGGAACCCTCGCTATGTCTTCATTAACTAAAGACTCTGGAGCTTTGCTTTTCCCTTTTATTGCCGCCCTAATCTTTCCTTTACAATGAAAATAATTATCAACATGAATTAAAATTGAGTGTACCTTTTTCAGCTCGATTGTTTAAAGAATAGTTTTAATGTATATTTGATGTTCTTGTAAAACTATTGAAGTTAATTGATACCCTTTACAATATTATTATTTTATGACGGGCCGACGATAGAAATATTGGTCTGGATTATCCTTGTTTGCAAAAAAAAAAACCGTACACATTTCCATTTCCAGAAATATGCATAATTTTCTAGAGAAGCCTTAATAGACTGATTATAGGCCTAAATCATGAGTTGGCGATGAACCTACGTTGCTTAATAAGGGAATAATATTGAAAACTATTCCGGAGTTTTAAGACAAGCCATATTGGAAAAGAGACGGAGGATGATCAGCAAAGCACTACAATGCTCCAGTTCACAGTCACGTGATGCACAGTTTGCCCTGCAGGAGTGTGATTTCGAGCAGGTGAACCATCCACCCTACAATCCAGATCTGACACCTAGTGAATATATCCTGTTTCCCAAATAAAAAAACAACTTAATGGGTGAAGATTTGAGGACTTTGTATTTTTAAAAGCTGCTACAGGACAATGGTTTGTATACCAGGAGGAAACATTTTTTATGAAGGCATGAGTAGTCTTCCGAACAGGATAAGCAAGTATGTATATTTAATTAAGGGGTAATTATGAAGAAAAGTAAATTAGTTTCATGTTTTAACACCTTTATGTGTACCTTAGTTGCAAAATCTTTTGATCCGCCCTCGTATTTATTATTAATATTTACTATTTTTCCTATCCTTCGATACCTCTCTAGCTATGATAGCTGTAGTTAAAACCAGTAATACAATTTCCTCCTGCACGATTACTTTACTTGTGATGACAAGTACAACGATGAGATGTCATCGTTTCGAATATTTGAGTTCTTCGTGAATTCGGGTTTAAAATTTGATTCTGTGAATCACAAACGGGATTTCCCAATGGAGTTCATAAACTTCGGCAGGTCTTATAATAAGATCATTACGTGAGCTGTAGGGCTGCAAGGGCAAGATAGTCCATTCACCGACTCAACGAGAAAGAAAGAGAAAACTATTTATTGTGATAACAGAGTCCACCACTATTATTTACCCAACTTCCCTTCTGATTCTATTTCATTTCATTTCATGTAAATATGCAATTAACTCAATAATAGATACCCGCTAAATAAGCATACAAGTAACATTAAAACCTTAAGAGTTAAGACAAAGGAAATAAAACAAACTCTAAATGGCTCACTTGAGTTTCATTCACATTGTTGAATTATTTCTTCCAACAAAGACAGATAAAGTGGGAAACAAGGAGAGAAGCAAAGCTCTCCAATCCTCAACTAATGAGGATGCGGCGAAGTTTCCTCTGTCTCTAACAGTACAGGTAATAGCAATTACAGTGACTAGTGGTTACTTCTGTACTTTGATTTTACTTTGATGAATGAACGTTATAATACAAACCAAAATGGAATTTATAAATCAAATCTCTTATGTCCAGGCCACTTAGCTACAAATATTATTTCAATGCAACCTTCAGCTGAATTCGAATGCTTCTTTTATATTCCTTATTCGACATTCCTATCTTGAATAACATAAATTCCCAAGGAATACTTATTTCCAGACCGATATCTACTGGATCTGGAAGGCATATGATTCCTAAAATGATAAATATGATTGTACTGTGTCGAATTAAATTAGAGTATGTGCTTTATATAATTGGTTATTTATGTCTTAATTTATCGAGTATGTTCCACTTAAGCTTCTTCTACAGAGCTTAATCGCGAAGGAGTGTTATTATAGTCGTGCTTGTTACTATTTGTAGTATATTAATTACGTTTAGCTTGTAAAAGAATAGGCGTTTATATGTTTTTGTCTGAGCGTAAGCGAAGCCTATCACTCTAGGTATTGGAAAAATTTGTTTCTGTCTATCTGCACGATATCTCAAGAAGGAACTGAAATAAAGACTAGAAAATTTGCATGAAGCTTAACTTATATAAATTTGTCTTATGATAACCATGATGGCAACAAATAAATCGCAGATCAAATACATCTATAAGAAATCGATTACAGTTCTATATAGTTTTGAACCTGTCACATGTAAAATATAAAAATAAATGAATTATAGATTTGAGATTTTGGATAATAATTCAGCGGAACCAATAATGC
Organism: Homalodisca vitripennis; assembly: GCF_021130785.1. Lineage (NCBI taxonomy): Eukaryota > Metazoa > Arthropoda > Insecta > Hemiptera > Cicadellidae > Homalodisca > Homalodisca vitripennis. Next base: position 228,428,948 of record NC_060208.1, read on the forward strand.
GAGACGTGGTACTGAGCACTCCTACCTTGTGCTAGTTTTCATATATTACTTTAAATATATATTAAATGTATAATTCTAATAATTAATTTAGAATTTAACATAATACTTTACACAATTTATGTATTTACCTAGAAATAAAACTAAAGCTCTGACTGACTGGCTTTTTGGTCAATTTAATAATTTGACCACCTTAGATTTTGAAGCTACTTTCACTTCTCTTCTAAAGTCGAATCTTGCTATTTTATCATTTAAATATTTGCTAGATAATGTATGGAATTCTACTGTTATTGCGTACATTTATTTTCAATCACGTTTTAAAGAATGTATATGTCAAAAAAGAAAAATTAAACTATATTAATAAAAAAATTCTAAAATACATTAATTGTGATAACTTGTTGATAACTTATAAACAAATCAAACCATTATGCGAGCAATGGTAGTAAATATAAATGTATGAGTAACAATAATACTAACAGTTGAAGGCAAGTAAGATTTCCTATTTCAACCCTATTAGACTATATTTTACCAGCCAACCATCGAACACAGCATAACACGATATATTAGAATAGATGTTTAGTGCTGTAATTACACAAAAATTGGTTTGTGTAAAAAGAATTTTAGATTTAGAATAAGAGTATAAGAACTTTAAATTTGATAAACCCTACGCCAGTGAGGTAATATGTTAAAGGAGGTGCTATAATTAAGCAATATCAAGTATAACAGTTTATTCGGTTGTGAAATTTACAACTACCTGCAATAAGCGCTGCCCCTTCCACATTGTCACATATGTACACTTCCAACAGAGGTAGACCCGAAATGTACGCAAACACATAGTTTCATATACACTCTCAACACGGTCACTTCCAATACATAAAGTGTTTACGTGAGAGTTTAGGTATAAGGAGAAAAGGAACTTAATTAAAGAAACAACAACAAAAAAACAAACATACACTAAATCAGTTTTCAATTTTAAATAAAATGAAATTTTGAGAATTAATCTGTAATTTTTAACTAGCTCTAAAAGTATTAATACCAAATAAATAATCTGTTTTTACATTTTCATAATTAAATCAATACAGCAAATCATTATTTGAAAATCTATTTATTCATTCACAGCCAAACTTACACTTCCATACATTCTCTCAAGCAAACTCTCACTGGCCCCAGATCTTATGCCTCTCATAAATCCCAGCGGCTCATCATGAACTCCTCGACAGAGTAGAGCGCAATAGACACGTTCTGGCCGTTCTGAAAGCTTATTCTGCCCGACAGAAATTTAGAACATTCGGTTTGGACTGGTTTGTTTTAATTTCAGCTAAGTTTGATTGCAATTAACTTGAAAACTTTGTCTTTACGTACATCTCGAGAAGAACTATAAAGAGTTTTTCAGACTGTCTTTAAACAATATCCACACTCACCCAAGGCTCTATTAATGTCATAGGATAAAGTTGTACGTATAATTTTCTTATAGATCCTCCATTATATTCTAAAGAAAAATTAAAGGATTCATTTTTAGTTTCAATGATTATCTTGCAAAAGAATTTACGTTTTTCTCGAGGAATAAAATGTTCCTTTGTCAACCATAATATCTTTTGAGGATTGTGATTTTTCTTGATTTTTTTGAAAGGATATTCAACGTCTTAATAGTTATTGAACCAATCACTAAATGCCCCATAAATGCCATTGACATTTTTAAAATCATTTAAAAAGTGCCAAATTTCATTTTTTAACTTAGACAATCTGAAATTCACATTAATAACATCATACTTTCGACCTGTATGTTTGCTTAGCTTAAGATGGGTTCGTTTCGGATCTTGGAGTTTTCATAAACTTCATCTGATGTCCGAATTAGGGATTCCCGGAAATGTCATATGAACTTTGTTAAATGGAAAATATGAACACCAGAGCTGCAGGGGCTGCAAAAGGCAGAGAGTACGTTTTTGTGTCTCTCCATTTATGGGAGTCGGTCTAACTAACACGAATTATTACATTTGGGCACCGGTGCCCGCCTATATTATATCTTTCTCGTTCATATAATTTGCATTGCAATAAAACTTAGGTCGTCCTAGAGTAGTTCATTGTACACGAAACAATACAAGTGCAACATAGCAACAACCTTAAGATAAACGAACTACAAAATATTCATTTAAGTTTAATTCATATTGATAAATTATTATTTATTCCCACAAAAGATAGATAAAGTGGAAAACAAGGAGAGAAGCAAAGCCCTACAATCCTCAGGTAATGAGGATATGTCGAAGTTTCCTCTCTGACTTGTGGTTGTCAGTCCAGCCACACAAACCTCAGCTGTCGGTGCTGCATTGTTGTTGATTTGTCAAACAGTAATTGGAAATGAACTCATCAAGTCTTGTTTAAGAGAAAATAAATATCTTTGCTCTGGTTGAAAATCCTTTGTAAACATATTCAGGTTGTAAAATTGTCAAAGGTCGTAGATTTTGTTCTCCACTTTTACCCTTTCATTATTTGACTCTAATTTTTAGCTGATTACTTATATCTCATTTGTTTAAAATCTAATGAATTGAAACATCAATTAAGCTAATCCATGTTAGTTTCCGGCACAAGATTCGACTGTTGCAAATACAATTAGAAAGGACTAATTCGACCATAATGTATGGCACTAATTAAAACGTATTGAAATCAATATTAATAAAGTTAAAATGTTCTATACTCAACAATATATGTAGCCTATATGCTACGAATATAAGACATAATAACAAAACTCCTCATTTTAAAACATTCAATAAAGTTAGTTGGTGTTTTAAAACTTCAATCTTACTCTTTAATTGACATCTCAAATTGAAATAATTTTGTTAATATTATTTTATTTAATCATGATTTATATTGACTTAATTTGCAATAATTTAGCTCGTCTGTACATAGTTCAATAACTTAAGTGATACTAATTACTATTTCTTGGAGCTTGTTACAATGCTAGACAATCTATGGATCTATGGATGATAAATAAGATGCATAATTAGCGATTATGGTCTTCCGTGGCCAACATGTCTGTTCCTGCTTATTATACTTGACATCTAATGAGCTCGTAATTTGGATTATACAGACATTTCTTACCTTCACTTGTGACATAAAACGTTCAACTACAGAATTCAATAAAATACAAAGCTGCTTATCTTTTGCTTTAGATCGACACACGAAACATTAAAAACCAAAATCAAATAGTTTCACTAACATTCTGCTGATTTTGGGTCAGTTAACCTAAAAATTTGAAGTGATACGTGACTGGATGAAGAGAATGAACCCAAAAGATGTCACTTCACAGGAGGCAAAAGCGCAAACACATGTCACTCAGCCACTACACCTGCGACAAACCCAACATCGCTCGGCTCTGGCGGGTGGACTGCCTCAAAATTCAGGGGCTAGGTTTTTTTGGAAGCTCCCTAGTCATTTAAAAAATATAACTGAAAAAACAATTTTTAAAAAACAACTAAAAGAATACCTATTAGAGGGTTGTTTTTATTCGGTTGGGGAGTTCCTAGCCTAAACTCTATTTTATTAATAATTTGTATTCTTTTATTATTTAATGTAAAATTAGTTCCTACTCAGCTTGAATTTCATACAAATATTGTATTTTTATATGTTAATTATTTATAATGTAGTACTGACTTTTGTCATACATGTAATACATGTCTACGACAATAAAAAGATTGAAATTGAAACTACACCACACACACAGTGGTGGAGCACTGTATCACTTAAACATTTAAATGGCAATCCATAGTCGCATTTTTAGTTTTTAAGATTTTTATGTATTAGGGTTTTGAAACCAGAAGAAGATGTTAGATTTCAATACATTGTTACATATAACGATTATAAATGTCCGAAATCCTACCATCCTTTGAAACCATTTATTCATCCATATTGTAATATTGTATCCAATAAGTATTAAGTATTCGCTTGAAAAATGTATTGCATAAAATCAACATAATACTTTATCTCAAAATAATGGCATGTTGGTCGAGAGAGGATTACATTTGAGCGAGGAAGAAATGTTCAATTAATTTCATCAGAGAGTTCGGACGAGTGTTTTATTGACCATCCTTTCTCTTAAAACTATCAATGTGGAGAGTGTAATTGCCGTTTCTATTTCGTAAAACATATATACTTTTTATATCGTAATAAATTCAGTTGGAGATTAAATAAAAATTACTCATTTAATAAAATTTATTTAGACAATACATAATATTTAGTTTGACTATATACGAGTTTATTTAGAATATATATATTATATATATTTACAGTTAAAATAGCAGTTGATAGGGATTTTGGAATCATCCATGTTTAAAGATATAAAACAATTGTGAAAAATGATATTTTTTATAAAATTATTCTGTGGACGTTCAAAAGCATTTCACTACATCTATCTCGAAAACCATCAGCTGCTCTAAGGAATTATGCAATGTGATAGTGTTGAATTTGATCTGTAACACATGCACAGTCCTTAATACAAAGTTACTTACTATTAAAGTTAATATCAGTTCATACTGTCCATTTTACATATTTTCTCGTATATAACTAGCTAAGTCGTGGCTGGAAGAGAAACCGTGAATGTGTGTCGATTAATTTTGATCCAAACAGAATTTTCACTACCAGTTACTTAACGTATTTCTTAAGTCTTTAGATACCCATTGTCCGAATTAGAATTAGTATATTGAGAAATTGATAATAATATTTTAGATTTAAAGAATATAACTTAAACGGTAATGATATCGCACTTCATTACAATATAGAAGTAATATCAAGATAGTAAAATCTATGTTTGGTTGGGTCAGTTCTATTCACAGCTCTATACGGTACTTGTTCTAAAGATAGGAAAAATATAAAAGTTCTTTGGCGATTCTACATAGATTTGTTTTCATTGAATGAAGTGTATCGGTGCATATTAAAACCAGATAAAAATAAAAACTGTTTAAAGATTAGGTAATGAATATTTATTTAAGAACAACCCATTTTCCTAAAGGATTTTCATTAAAAACGTAATTTATTTGAGATTAAAAATTATTAAAAATGAAATAATGCATCACTCTTCTAAATCGTACATATACAGTAAAATTTACATTTAAGCTCATCTTTAGCCATTTGAATGTGAGTCTAGTTAAATAATTACCTAATTGTACATTTTAAATGCATATAACTCTTCATTGACTGATATTTTACATATTTTTGACTTTTGAGAAATTATCATAACATTTGGTGAGTTCTATATTAAAATAATATTAAGCTAACAAATATCTGAACGAAACCTTAATCATTTTCAACACTTTACCGTCTGTTACAAAAGGATGAACCCTGTTAATACTTACAACCCGTTTTGCCGAAGTGAAAGCTTTGTAAACGAATTGTACAATAATTGCTTTTCCGCTCCACACTCAGAGGAAAATCGAAAAGAGGCTTTTGAAATACCAATAAGTCGTTCTTTACAAGTGTTTTTCAGTTTTATGTGATTGTATTTTATCTTTACCTGTATAGATGTGTTTGATTGGTTAGGAAAAGTTTAATTTGACAATAACTATAACAGTTGCTGCTCCAACCTGAGTGTAGTTATCGTCTTATGGAAGCGTTAAACGGTAACTACCATTGTTGACTAACTAAGCTTAGAAAATCTAAGGTCCTCTGGGTCCTAAGGACCTCTGGACCTCATTGAGAAAGGCAGCGGTAGTAAAATGTACCACAACCTCTTACTACTATCAAGTTTTAGTTTTAATTATTACTGCAACAACAACGACACACACACACACACACACACACACACACACACACACACACACACACACACACACACAATTTTCTAAGTCAATAATCAAATTTCTTACACTTAACCAATAATGAACAAGTAATTATAGTCTAATACCTTTATAATGAAATCGCTGTCAGCTATACATTGCAAGAGTAAGTTCATTAAAAGAGCGAGACAGAGAGAGGAATGCAGTTTAATTAAAATCCTATGTAGCAGGATTTAGCATTTCACATGTTACAATTCTCTAAATGTAGCTTAATTAAGGCTTTCCTTTTTAGTTGTACTCGTACTATCTAGCGATGTAAGGAAGGAGAGGTTTGCACATAGTAGTCCAGGGTTTACTTAAGTTTCAACAGGTCCTGATGCATTTTAGTTGTACTCGTACTATCTAGCGATGTAAGGAGGGAGAGGTTTGCACATAGTTGTCCAGGGTTTACTTAAGTTTCAACAGGTCCTGATGCATTTTAGTTGTACTCGTACTATCTAGCGATGTAAGGAGGGAGAGGTTTGCACATAGTAATCCAGGGTTACTTTAGTTGGAACAGGTTTTGCTGCATTTTACTGCACCTCATTTCGGTAACAATTAATCCCTTCATCTTAATCTGAAAATTCATGTATAACAATTCTATATTACCAAATTATTACATAAAGTTTTTTATTTTATTTTTTCGCATACTTCCTTACTTAATTTTTATGATCTTGAATTATGTTATTTGATTTAAAATGTTTTTTGTTACAATATATGCATATGTTAGTATTCCATATTTATCATAAAAATGTACAGTGCCTTTATGTTTAAGTATAAAAATGCAGATGTATGTATGTGCGTCGTCTTGGAGTATGCATGTGATTTGTGTGTATATACGTATATTATAGCGTATGTATTTTTCTTTTCTTTTATTAATGTAGCACACCTTTGACCGTTATATTGTGTTTTTTGTAAAATTTATATAAATATTTCCATTTAGAATGTAAGTATAGGGAGTCTATCAAGAAAATAAAATAATAAAATCGATCAAAAATATTAATTTTAAATTCAAGGATGGGACCTCATTACAAGCTCTGCTTTGGAGGCCCTGTATCTTTCTTAAAGAAAGTTAAAGTTTATGTTATTAAAAGCTATTATTGTTTTTATTTGTTACAACATAATATGGTATATTTTAAATATTGTTATGTGTTTTGTCTTGAGGTCAGACTGAGCACGAGAAAGACTTTGTTATATTCTATTTTATTTTTAACATATTTGTTTTTGTATTTTGTTTACGTTTAAAAGAATATTTTCAAGAAGATTATTTTTGGTTTGACTGTATAAAAAGTAAAATATCAGATGTATATATATATATATTACTTTTTTTAAGAAATAATTTTCTTTCTTTCTTTCTTTAAATCGTACAATCCATCACATTCGTTTATACATACATGTTTCCATTTCAAAATTTGCAGTAGTCATTAGACAATCCAGTTCTTTAGTTATAGGATGGTTGTCAGTGCTATGCGGCGTCTAATATAATATTAGTATTAATATTGGTATTAATAACCAAAAATAGTAAGTTTATTCACTTGAAATAAAAGTGTGTATTTAAATTGTGAAAAATATGTGATTTGTAATCTGAGAATGTTAGTAAATTTAAAAAAAATTGCATATAAAATTAGTTATCAAAACTGTATTTTACTCTGTGAAGTACTTAAATACAAATATTCCAATACATGTAGTGACTTCGGTTTTTGGAACATTTCATATATAAAGTAACTTTAATGAAAATTTTTCTATTTGTGTAAATTAATATATCAGATATTTAAAAAATATAATTTGTTTAAATACAACTATACGAGCACATCCATGTATGAAAGTAAAAAGGCTGTCTAAGCATGATTTGGATAAACATATTTACGGTCTCACCTATACCATATAATCTCAAACGTTGTTTAATATCTATCTCCTAACTTATTATTATTCTGTCCAGTTTATCTTAAGTGAATACGAATAAATGAATTTTATTTCTCATAATAAAAAAACATGGTAACACATACATACATATATTTTGGAAATTAAACTGGCCACTTTAACAAGTTGTGTGACCAATGTTGCAAAAATATATAAATTACGAATAAGAATTATTACAGTCTAGCATTATTTGAAAGTCTTTGTATCCGCCAGCTGTAACATCTGATGGAAAATAATTCTGTTTAAAAAGTATAAAACATAATTTAAATCATACAAAACAGAATTGTGTAATAATGTAAAGAGTATATGTATATTATAAAAATATAAACTGCTATGCTAAGAAGCTTGTGAGGTAGCGTACATGTATGTCCTGTTGACAATAAAGTCAAGTGATTGCCTTCCTGCAAAAATATTTTTTATTTGTTGCATTTTTTATGTCCAGCGGAGGAAAATTTCGAACCCTGATACTTAAAGGAATGTCGGAAAATCGATTTATACTTAGGCTAGTTAACAAATATTACTTTTAAAGCTTCTCATACTGTAAACACGACTTGGCATGATATTATCTCTATTCCCCTCCGAATAAAAACCAATCTCAAAGGACTTAAAATAGAAAAGATGCCGGATCGTTAAAATACGCAACTTCTGGTACAAAGGAAAAGAGTTTGATATTATAGATTTTTTAAGAAGTATACGCAAGAAAATTTTTGAGTAGTTCTTAACTGAGCTATTAATGTTTTGTAAGTATCCCCCAGCATAGCAAAGCATACTGTAATCTTGAATTACTGTTGTCTGTTGTAAAAATGTGTATACTTTCCAGATAGGATAATCAGGTCCAATGATTAAGGGATCTGTCCAGCCAGAAAGCAAGAGAGTGACACTACAGCAATAACACGAGGGTGAGCCTCGCCGAGCTCTTTAGTCTAAGACGATGAACTTTGGATTTAGTTAGAGCCAGCGCAAATTTGAATCCTGTCTGTGACCTTTGCACTTTTTATCAGTACCATCTAACTTGTTCTGATATTATGGTCCCTTATGTTATTTTCAAACGCAAGTAGGTATGCAATTAGGTATATTATTCCAGTGTTTATGGTTAGACGATCAAACGTTCAGAGACTAACTCTTGTATCAAGTGTTTGCGCGTATAGGAACATTTCTTATTCAAATTAATTATAATTCCTATACCACAGTTGAGTTTGCCTTGTTGCCAAAATCAAGAAAATAAATACTACATAGGTTGCAACAACATACTTTGGTTAAAAAACCGCTTATTTCCAGCTTTTTTTTTATCTATTTCCGGTCTAATCTATTTCCAGTGCCATAGTTCAGTTTGTATTGCTGTTCTGATGAAGTAGTTTTCTAAATTATCTTCAATCAAAAAGGTCTACTTATATCTCTTGCAATCTTCTTTTGGTCTAAGATATTTCCAGTGCCATAGTTCAGTTTGTATTGCTGTTCTGATGAAGTAGTTTTCTAAATTATCTTCAATCAAAAAGGTCTACTTATATCTCTTGCAATCTTCTTTTGGTCTAAGATATTTCCATTGCCATAGTTCAGTTTGTATTGCTGTTCTGATGAAGTAGTTTTCTAAATTATCTTCAATCAAAAAGGTCTACTTATATCTCTTGCAATCTTCTTTTGGTCTAAGATATTTCCAGTGCCATAGTTCAGTTTGTATTGCTGTTCTGATGAAGTAGTTTTCTAAATTATCTTCAATCAAAAAGGTCTACTTATATCTCTTGCAATCTTCTTTTGGTCTAAGATATTTCCAGTGCCATAGTTCAGTTTGTATTGCTGTTCTGATGAAGTAGTTTTCTAAATTATCTTCAATCAAAAAGGTCTACTTATATCTCTTGCAATCTTCTTTTGGTCTAAGATATTTCCATTGCCATAGTTCAGTTTGTATTGCTGTTCTGATGAAGTAGTTTTCTAAATTATCTTCAATCAAAAAGGTCTACTTATAACTCTTGCAATCTTCTTTTGGTCTAAGATATTTCCATTGCCATAGTTCAGTTTGGATTTCTGTCACATTACACTATTAATGAAGAACTTAAAATAATTAAATCATAAAATTATTGAACGTACCTACCAAACATTAAAGAAAATGTTTTAAGTATCTTTAGTTCATTATTTTCAGTTAAATTTGGATCATAATACATAAAAACTATAATTAAATAGTGGTTAAGTTAAATAAATATATAGTTGAGCTGTAATAAAACAATGTTTGCAAAAAACAGTTGACTACATTTAACAGGAAATTTCAATTAATGCTCTACAACTTCAGAGACCAAGATGGGATTCTTTGCTCTTTATGAGACCAGTAAGGCGTAGCACGCAGGGATTTTCATAATAAGAATAGGCCTATATTCATACCAGCAACCCTAATAATGTCCATGTAAATTTCACCAAAATCGGTTGAGGAGTTTATTCGTGAAAGCAAAACAATCAAACAAAGGTACTTTCGCATTTATTGTAATTTTACTGACGAAATGTAATTTTTATGTGGGGGCCCTCAAGGCATGATTTGCCCCGGGCGCATTAAATACTGGGGACGGCCCTGATACTCGTATTACTGTGTGAACTGTTTTTACATAGTTGTAACAAGGATGAATGGGCTTAATAAGTCGAAATATTTTATGAGAATGTCATATACACATTAAACCCACATACCAAGTCAGTTGAAAGCCTTTAAACGCTGCACTTATGGTTATAAATAGGCAGATTAAGGCGGAAGCAAATCTCTAGAGTCCTTAGTTAATGAAGACATAGCGAGTGTTCCTGACTGTCTCTAGCAGTTCCGGTAATGGCAATTACACTAACTAGTGGCTCTCAGTCCGACTATACAAACCACAGCTTTCGTGGTGACAGACTGATTAGAATGGAAATCATCAAGACACGCGTTAAAAAATTTAATTGCTTAAATTTAAATCTCCTAATAAATACAGTACAATCATATTAATAAGGTAATTTAATATACCTCTATAACAAAAAAATTTGGTTTTAAATTTATTTAAATTTTGGTATTAAAACTATTTTTGGCTCAGTGAATAGCTTAAATATAAATCACCCAATAAATACAAAACAAGTCATTAAAGACGCATCTGTGGTGGATGTAACATTTGGTACTAAAGTAATTGGTAACTGAAGCCGATTCTCTAAATTATAGTTGAAGGCAGTATAATTGTAGCCGATTTCTGAGAGAGGATCCGGTTCTCTAAGGGTACACAACCCTTATTCTACCTGTAAAAATGTCTATACGAGCAAATTATTGGAAGGAAGCTTTCTACCATAGAAATGCAGGCCACGTAAAGATCAAAATATATGTTGGATATTACAATTGTAAATAATGGATGCTGCAACCCTGGAGTGTAAACGTGGTCTTATATATGCTATCAATAGATGCTTCATTTGATGCAAAAACGCCATTATTAGAACGATAAGTGATAAAGCTTGTGAATCACATATCTATACGATTGCATGCAGAGGGTTATGTTATATTGCAATAAAAATTAGGTATGTGATCTCGGTTACTCTAGAAATAACTAGAAAGTTGTTGATTTAAAGTTTTACATTCTATGCTTCTAAGATTAGAAGTTGGAATAAAGTAACAGCCAGAGCTAGAGGTTTTGCACAAGTGTTAACAAAATAAATTACTAGAATTATTTGTTTAAACATTGTTATTTACGGTAATGGATGACTTTTATGGATAAAGATTTCCGACATTTTACAGCGATGTATGCTACATTAAAAACACGTCTAAATTACCAAAGAACGATGGAAATGTCCTAAATCCTGTTATCCTTTCTTTAGTAGAGTAAAATAAATGGACAAATTCTAGTGCCAGATTAACCATATAACTCTTTTAAACCCATTTCTCAAAGTTTTCCTGTGTGTTCCTTTTTCCCTGTTTTTTATGTAACGACAAATTAAGTTAGTTAAACACAACTTTAATTATCCTTATTTGTATCTTTGTCTTCTATTCAAAGTCTCGCGTTTATCTAGGACAAAGTATTAAAGTATTATTAAGGTAAATGAAATGTTTAAAATATAATATTAGTTTTATGCTGAAATGAAGTCTCTTTCCTTAACTAAGCTGGTTTTTTATTACACTTTCCGAGGGGTAGTTTACAACATTAAGTGTATTAAATAAACTTGCCTCACAGTAATCCACTTACCGGCAATATTAATCTTCCCTGCTCTGGGTCTTAGGTATGGTTTTATTCTAAAGCTCATCCTTGTAAAATTTTAGTAATTGTTTTACTTTTTTGTTATTAAATGGCGAAGCATTGTGAAATGTTAGCTAGCTGAGCTTTGGCGAAGCCTAACACTCATAGGGGTAGCAATGTGTATTCTGCCTGCCAGTCCATACATCTCTAGAACATACCGGCCTAGAGAATCATTTTTATATCGACAATATCGAGTTCAATAATACTGCATGCCAATCCATGCGATTTGGCTGAACGTTAGCGAACGTTATGCATTGTTCTTATGAGTAACCGTGGTCACAACGAGAAAATCACTGAACCGATACATTTTGAAACCATCAGAGCACAATCACATGATATTTTATAATGTGTGTGTCCACGATGTCCTATTCCTGTTTAAGCTGCTGAACAACTTGGTGGATGCTCCTGAATTACTTACCTTGATCTCCTTCAGATGCCCCACTGCTCAAACTAGGTCCAGGGAGCTTTTCGTCCGTAAGCACGTGGACACCAATTATCGGGCCAACTTTTCAGCAACAGAGTCCACCATTTGGGTAATTTGGTGTGCCAGCATCTGGACTATTTCGCATGTAGCTATAGCTTTTTTAGAAATAGTCTTTTCACTATGCTCAATGATGCTTAATTAATTTATTTTTTATTTTATTATTTTTTTTCTAATAGCTTGGTTGTAAATTGAACTTATTTGTTTTATACTTTTTTAATGAATTAATAATTGTTTCTAAAATTGTACTGCTGAATGTGATTATACATTGTTAATTGCCTGATTTCTTGTAACTGTATAGACTTTTTCAAGTAGATCTGCTACTTTATTTCTTGTTGTTTGTTATTTGCTCTAAATTTATCTTGTTAATTCTTAAAGTGTTTATCATTGTTTTTCTTTTATCTTGTGTTGTTATTATTGTTATTATACTCAAGTTATATTAGTTTTCGAGTTGGTAAGTGTTATTTATGATTTGGTATTTTTTGATACTTATTGCATAGTCAAAACTAACACACCATGTTTTATTGTAAATTTGTTCGATTATGCTGTCTGTCTTGAATTAATTAATTTGTATTATTCTTATAAAAAATGGTTGTCCGTTGATAAATAAACAAATAAATGTGATATAGTAATCAATTATGTGTCCTAACTATTCGCAAAATATATTGAGTTTTCATGCATAGACTTAAATTTCTCATGAGAATTAATTTCTACGTGCAGTATTACAATTGACAAATTACAATTTAAATAAATAATTATGGGAAAAGATATATGTACGAAAATATTTTAGATTATAAGTAAATTAGGTAACTTAAAAATATAATTTCTAAAAAATAGTCCACGAAGTTAAGATATGTACAGGAAGACAGCGGTTCCTCTGGAAGTCGACTACGATAACTGGGTAATATAGGGGTAGAACAGTTGACAGTTATTTTCTTTAGCCTTGTGATTGGATAGTCGGAGACCAATCAAGGGCCTCGGTAATGGGGTAGTTTTGGTTAGGGAAGAGGTCTGTATATAAATTCCGATTCACGAATCTTTTTCTCAAATCCATTCTGCAAGGGATTTTTCGTAAATAGATCTTTTATATTCGAATTTTGATTTTCGTATGGGAAATGGGAACTAATGTTAGCTCCCCTTTACAGAGAATTTTGTATAATAGTGATACAATTGAATTTAGAAGAATTATAGAGAGCACTAAACTATTAACTCAAAATTGCAAGATAGTAAAAGTTATAGCAAGAGTCGTTGAAGTAAAGTTTTCAGTTTAAATTTTAATTAAAAGTAGTATGGTATTGAAACTTAATAATCAACAATCAGAATAATTTTCATGCATCAAGGTTTCAAGTTTCTAGTAAATAATGTTTGAAGAAATATAGTTTGATAACATTTTCCCCTCTGAATCTGTGCCAGCTGTAACAGCAAGTGATATACGTAGTGCAAAGAAGTTTTCGGCGAAGTTTTAATTCAGTTTTATGTAGTTTGGCTTATTATAGAGATAAAGTACATTTTATTTTGAAATAAATTATATTTTATTTTATTTGAATGTTATAATAAAGTTTAATTTTTAATTCGATTTTAATTTAGAGTCAAGAGGTTAACTTTAATTTAATCTATTTTACCTTATTTAATTAAAAGGAATTTATAACTATTTAATTATGTTTCTATTTAATTATTTACACGAAGAGCAATAAATATGTAAATGCCAGCTTCTATCTGCTCAAAGAGAGGGGTGATTGCGATGGGAGAATTTGACCTTTGACTTTTATACGAAAAAGGCAAATGAACAAATTATCACTGGTTCTCAAGTTTTCATAAGTAATCGTTGAAAATAAAAGGGTTGTGTTATTATAAAAAAGTCTATGCGCAATTTCGTTCTTCACTGGCAGTATTTCTGCCATATTTATAAAATATATAGGATTAAAAAATTAAAATGACATACATTTTATCTGATAAAAATGTTCAATGCCCATCTGGCTCTGCGGTCAAATGTAATTTTATATACTATAGGCGGATGATACGTTTAAAATTGATTATGAGAACTTGATAAAGGTGTGAATTTATTAAATGGGAGTTGGGGTCGAGTGGTTTATCGACTACTCTCTCGGCGTATTCATTAAAACGTAATGTGTATATTCAGTTGTCAAGTTACATGTGCAAATATTACTTGCACTCATTATTTATATGTGTATGAGACTTAAAAATCCTACTAAACTTTGAAGTAAACAATTTTACGGATATTTTAAATGTATTAATTTCTTTTAATACACATCTTAAACAATAAACTTTTTCATCGATTTGTAATAAACAGCTCCGTACAGCATTTAAAAAATGAACTTATATATCCAGCAGCAAAAACTAGCAGAGATTGGAGCAAAATTGAACCAAATTTGTCGTACAATAAACTACACTTGAGTTTGTTCTCAATGCCAACTTTAAATAAAGTATACACTGTTGTTACAGTTGCTAAGGTACAAGTAACAATATACAGTTGCTAAGGTACAAGTAACAATATACAGTTGCTAAGGTACAAGTAACAATATACAGTTGCTAAGGTACAAGTGACAATATACAGTTGCTAAGGTACAAGTGACAATGTACAGTTGCTAAGGTACAAGTGACAATATACAGTTGCTAAGGTACAAGTGACAATATACAGTTGCTAAGGTACAAGTAACAATATACAGTTGCTAAGGTACAAGTAACAATATACAGTTGCTAAGGTACAAGTGACAATATACAGTTGCTAAGGTACAAGTGACAATATACAGTTGCTAAGGTACAAGTAACAATATACAGTTGCTAAGGTACAAGTGACAATATACAGTTGCTAAGGTACAAGTAACAATATACAGTTGCTAAGGTACAAGTAACAATATACAGTTGCTAAGGTACAAGTGACAATATACAGTTGCTAAGGTACAAGTAACAATATACAGTTGCTAAGGTACAAGTGACAATATACAGTTGCTAAGGTACAAGTAACAATATACAGTTGCTAAGGTACAAGTGACAATATACAGTTGCTAAGGTACAAGTGACAATATACAGTTGCTAAGGTACAAGTGACAATATACAGTTGATAAGGTACAAGTAACAATATACAGTTGCTAAGGTAAAAGTGACAATATACAGTTGCTAAGGTACAAGTAACAATATACAGTTGCTAAGGTACAAGTAACAATATACAGTTGCTAAGGTACAAGTAACAATATACAGTTGCTAAGGTACAAGTGACAATATACAGTTGCTAAGGTACAAGTAACAATATACAGTTGCTAAGGTAAAAGTGACAATATACAGTTGCTAAGGTACAAGTAACAATATACAGTTGCTAAGGTACAAGTAACAATATACAGTTGCTAAGGTACAAGTGACAATATACAGTTGCTAAGGTACAAGTAACAATATACAGTTGCTAAGGTACAAGTAACAATATACAGTTGCTAAGGTACAAGTAACAATATACAGTTGCTAAGGTACAAGTGACAATATACAGTTGCTAAGGTAAAAGTGACAATATACAGTTGCTAAGGTACAAGTAACAATATACAGTTGCTAAGGTAAAAGTGACAATATACAGTTGCTAAGGTACAAGTGATAATATACAGTTGCTAAGGTACAAGTAACAATATACAGTTGCTAAGGTACAAGTAACAATATACAGTTGCTAAGGTAAAAGTGACAATATACAGTTGCTAAGGTACAGGTGACAATATACTCTGCTGTTATTCCAACTGGCAATGTGAATATAAAGTATAAGGTAAAGTTATACTTTTAGAGGGAATTGAAGTATGTAGTTATTTGTAAAATGTAACTTTTTCTATATTCAACACAATAAGACTTGTAACGTTTCCGTGAGTTCCATAATATAGGCTATTCATATAAGCTTTCACTAAGTAGTATAAGGATTTATATTTTTAAAATTGCGTGCGAAGCTGACGGTACCAACTAGTGTTTAATAAAATCGTTATAGTATGAATAACAATTTAAAAAGTTTTAATGTTTAGAAAAATTATTAAATTTATTAATGATTTTTAATTCTAAATAATTTATGACCTTTGCTACAATCAGAGTGGAAATATAATGAAAATATTGATGAAAACCCCTTTTTAATTCGATATCTTAGTTGAAATGAAAAATGCCTTTATTAAAGAAGAGGAGTTAGGGCTGCCAAGCTCTCTCTACATTTTGTTGAAAGAATCTGCACATCTGTTCACTTCTTGGGATAACTTCTTTAAAAATTCATGATTTTCTTCTGTTACGTTTTAAATTTAAAATGTTCTCTAAACGTTACTCCTCGGTAAAGTTGTGACCATGAGGACAGGCAGAAATAGACTAAAAAGAAGCTCGGCCTCAATAAAGAAATAAAGAAAAGCTATTAGCAGAGATAAACAATACTGAAGAATTATATACACATAACGTGCTGTAAATAATGAAAATACTATAAAAGTAAGGAGAATAAAATTTATAAATTTGAGGCTTGAGGAAATTGCATCAAAATCATAGATGATTCGATGTTATATGTCTGTTACGGTGTAAATGTATCGTTTGAAAATTGTTTACGATAGAGCATAATTATTTAGTACGAGTAGTTTATTCCAATACAGGAATACGTTCTAAACTTATTCTAGGCGAGTTATTTCATAATGTCAAATGACGAGTATTATGAGAAATAGATACTGCATAAATATTAAGTCAAGGTTCCGACAGATCCACCTTTCAGCAGCACAATCCAGTAATGTACAATTCAGTGGTGGGGTGTGCACACAGTATAAACTGGGGTTTACATTTTTATGTTAACAGCCTCCAAATGCAGCTTAATTAAGTTTACGACAGATCCACTCTTTCAGCAGCACAATCCAGTAATGTACAATTCAGTGTTGTGGTATGCACACAGTAACAACTAGGGTTTACATTTGTCATGTTAACAATCTCTAAATGCCGCTTAATCTAGGCTCTGACAGATCCACCTTTCATTAGCACAATCCAGTAATGTACAATTCAGTGTTGGGGTATGCACACAGTAACAACTGGGTTGGTGCAACTCCTTAAAGTGAAAATGATCACGGAGATTCCCTAGGTTTGTCCGGACTATTATGCTATCGTCATGTGCGGAATATCCGAAACAAATTTTAAAATTGTATTGTCATAATCTTTCAAGATACCCTTCTTGAATGCAGAGAAAGAACAAACAAATTTTTGGGTCATGAGGAATTATAGACATCAGAAGTAGTAATTTTGAACTATTTTATAATCAGACACTATAGAAAACTGCTGATGATAAAGATTTCAAATTTCTACAGTAAGTACGTTAAATATGACCTGAGGGATTGACATAATTTTTATTTCGAAAAACGTGAGTTATTTTTTCGACCATGCCACTGCTACCTGGTGGCCAGATTTTGCGTAACTGGCACAAAGAAAACCTTAAGCCGTTTGGGTTAAACTAGTCACAGTTTAAAGGGCCTAAAATCAAACCTCTTGTTGAGTCAGGTAAAAGCGGGCCGTTTTTGCGACTGAGTCTGTTGCCTATAAACTCATCAATGTTGCAGATCTTAAGCATTGTATCTTGCTTTACGATCTTCACTATGGTATTGACGGACCCGCCGTATCGCGTCACTTTTTATAATTTACTTTTTGGGTCGAATAATATCATTAGAGTTCACCCAGCTGTGGTATGTATGGTCAAAACCGCACCACCGCACCAAGACCTTGGGGAACTTTCCTCCTGAGCACTTCACCAACTAGATAGACGTTTCCTGTTGCAGTTCTTATCAGTTCCTCTTCACAGAAACCAACTTATAAAACATCGTATTTTGTATCTTATTAAATATACGTTATTAGCTTTATAGGTTTTATCAAAAAAATTGTGAATATTTCGTTTAACTAGTTGGATAGATATCCTTTTTTGAATACTGCTTTATTTTTATTTGCCCATTTTGGCGTGTTATTATATATGAAATTTTAGATTTAAAATTTTAATCCAATTATGTTTGTGTATACGGACTAGAATTTGTTTAGAACGTTTCTGTTATATATATATATATATATATATATATATATATATATATATATATATATATATATATATATATACATAGTTAAGGAGTACAACAGTAGGGTGCACAGAACAATTGGTACGAAATCGACCTATATATATATAGGTCGATTTCGTACCAATTGTTCTGTGCACCCTACTGTTGTATTCCTTAACTATGTCTAGCAACATACTAAACCATTCGTAACTGTCGCACATTGTACATCTTTTCTACATGATTTTCTTTTTTGGTTCTGTTTAGACGTTTCTCAGTGGAACTATTCAAATGTGTGTAGTTTGAGTAAATCTTAATTCATATGTGTTCATAATTTATAGCGTGGTTATTGTAACCCTAATTGTCCTGATCTATTCGAAAGTTTTTTTTATTTTTTGTTTACCAGTGGGGGTTTTGTGCAACCGTAACATATGCACGGATTTTCCTTAACGGGGACAGCAAACTCGAGTTTAGTAAAACAGAATATGATTTCCAATATGTACTTAAAACCTCTAATTACCCTTGCAAATGACCACCATCATCTATACTAGGTCAGCTTCATACAGATCGGGAAGTTCTTCCAGCGTAAAACTGCGTTAAGAATAGTTTCGCCTAGTTGGTTTGTGTCATTCTTCCGCTATCGCGTCGATGTAAAGTTTTCGGAAATGGTAGTATAACAATATTTATAGCCGTCTAAGCTGAGTGAGGTTTCGAAACACTCATATTACGTTAAACATAGTACCAAGGTTAAGCATTATTGAGTTATATGAGTCTGTCTAGAGGTGGCTTGTTGTCAGTCCACGACCCAATAATGCCCCGTCCCTTTTACTTAGACGGCTTAGGATAAACACTCGCACCTCCACGAAGTTCCAGGACACATAGGATTGTGTTACATGTCCTCACGTAATAGATGTCTTGGAGTTCAAGTAGTTCTGAATTTGGAATAGAAAAATATACTGTTGTGTCTCTGTAGTGTGAGACACGTAATGAGAACATTAGAAAGAATAACAATTGAGAGAATGAACGTCAGATATTGAGTAAACGCGGTCTGTTCGAGGATGAGAGCATTCCGGATTGTTTGAGGTATCTCAAACTCCATGATAGCTCTTGCGTTTTTGAAAACTGCTTGACCACATTTTTCTTGGCCAGAACAACAGAGAAGTTTTGAGACCATGGTTAGAGAACAAAACGTCTTGCCTCCCAGAGTTTCGCATTGCGAGCATACGTCTTCCAGTCACGTGCCCCACCTTCCACTTGGATGCTATGTTCCCGCGACGTATAACAATGTTTGCTACGATGCTTACACTGCAGAATTTCTTTACACAGGTGTTAGGAAATTCACCGTCGCCTATGCCTTCGCCACCACCGAAGCTACCGCCTCCATTGCCACTACCACCACAAATGGCTAAAGGTTCTTTTATAATTGTTTACAGATTTGTTAAGGTTTACTAGTGATTTATCGGTATATTATTACTGTTAATCATTTTTAATACGATACTTTTAATATGACTTTAGGTGTCCCCGACGATCGCTTTAAGTAAATTTGTTTGATTTTGGTTTCAGGCCCGTCTTCGCCAACTCTGTCACGAACCCCATCGGAAAGCGGGCCGCTCTTTCAACGCGAGGGGTCGTCCAGCGATGATGAGTTCCCCAGGGCCCCGTTTCGTTTTCGAGGAATACGACGTGCTTTGGTTCAGTTCGGACGACGACTGCGACACTTTTGACGAGTTTTTTGCAAGACTGCATGTATTCCCAGGGATTATACGGCTTAGCCAGGCCTTGGTACACGCATTCAGGTTTATAGTGTACCAATGAACTTCATTCTGGTCCCATGATTTTCAGGAGTTTAGACCATCCTTAGAGATCTCACGTTCTAGAAACTCTAGATCCCATTGATGCAGAAACGTTCGGGGAATAAGCTTGTTCACTTCAATGTATTTGCACCCTACTAAGCTCCCACAACCAAATCATCTCATTAACTTTAAATGAAACCTATCGAACTGGCCTCAAATTATATATTCGTAATGAGCTATTAGTAGAAGATAAAGCCCGTACATATTAATTCCTGCCAACATTTTGCGTTTAGTGATGGTGGTAGTGGGGATATCAGTCTGTTCTGTGTGCGTTTCCCACACTCCCGTCTCTCTCTCTCTGTGACTCTCGCTTTCAGTATATGTCTACGTGGATTCAGAACAACGAGCGATTGGCTTGTCTTTGCAAAAAATAACCACGATGTGAAGAAAGAGGCAGCTGGACGACTTAAGAAAAATTAGACGGGTTCGACCACCACCTGTATTTGGTCCGTCTAGTTGCGGTTCTCGTTGGTATATAATGATTGATTGTTTTCTGTAAACGTGTACAAGGTTTTTTATAAAATGTATTAAAGTTAACGATCGCAATACAATGTCAGAAATTGTTTAAATGCAATAAAGATATTGTTATTATTATTATTAAAGTACAATTTTAAAATATTGACGAAATTAGCGTCTCTGACATTTTTATATTAAGTGTAAGACCCTGATCGAATGTGAGGACTCTGTAAAATCCTTCCTTACGTATTTACAACACACGATCGGTGTCATAGTAAAGTACTTGTGTATCTAGTCGATCTAAACGCGTCCGTAGACTTTACAGATTTGGCATTACTTTGAAACATTCCCTCAAATCATATGGTGACTGACTTGATCAGCCGATCGAAACGCTATACCTGGCTTTTTATCATATTTAAACTTGGGAGAGTGAAACAAAGACAGCCAGATTCAACTAATTTGAAAAATCTAGTTTTTATCCAATCATTTCGCTTACTTTGACTAGTACTGGATTAAGTTTGAAGGTGATCTTGGTACCGAACACGCTGTATCTTTTAGCATGTCTAGTATTTTCCCAGTACTTTTACATGATCTAGTGCCATTTATATATGTACAGGCTCAAGGTTCACTTCGATAGGTTCGTAATGTACATATTCCATGTTTAGATATACATTCAAAGTATTAATTTACTTACAGCAGAGTATTTAAAATAATATGGAATATTAATTTAGCATTCCTAGGTAAAGTATTTGAAACAATGTTTAAAACCATTTATTTTATATGTAACTTATATTAACAAAGAAATATGATTTTATTCATAGTGAAATATACAAAAATATATGATAATGTCACACAATATGAAAAAGTGCGTTAGAGGTCTTACATCTCTGAAAACCAGCGATAAACTGACGAGAGTGATATCTGCTGGTAAGACAGAACGACGACCAATCAAAGCGTTAAGACGCTACTTTGGACCAATCATAGACGCACTTTACCGTTTAATAGGGGCATTTAAAATTACTGCTGAAGTCGTTCTCTTGTGTAATTTTTAACTAGCTTTTAAATTGTAAAAATATAAGACGTATTTTAATTTGTCGATTTTTAACTAGCTTTTGTCTAATTGTTAATATTGAATATATATTTTTATATTGACATCAATAAGTAAGTAATAAAAAACGTAGTTTATCTATTTGTAATTCCTGCCAATTAAAAAACAACTGTGTGTAGTCACCATATTGGTTTCAGAATAAGAGGTTATGTTCTTCTGTTCCCGCCAAAGCGCGCACAAGGCCGCAGCCATTAATCATTCCAACCAAACCGCGCCACGGTCGTCGTTATTTTGTTTCTTTTCCGCCAACGCGCGCACTAGGGCGCAGTCATATTGTTTTCTCCCCGTCTCATTTTTTCCTCGCGTAGTGACAACAAGAGTGTAAGGGGAGTATCCGCCAAAATCAGGTGAATTAAATATTCAGCAGCAATTTGACAGTCCCGACCAAACAAAGTGGACTTTTCTGTACACCCCTCGGCTGTTACTTAATAATAAGTAACTGTAGTTTAGGTTCATAAGTATATGTTAAATTGTAAAAAATATATAATGATATTTAAGTGACATTTCATTATTCCTTGTATTACGGATTGATTAAAAAATTACTTACTTTTTCTATTTAAAAACACAAGTTAGTTTGTATTAAAATGTATAGTACACGTAAGTCAGAGATTTTATAAAATGGTAAATGTGAATTAATGAACACGTTTATATTTGATAGGGTAACAATTTTATTGGGAAAAGATGTTTTTACTGGTAGGAAATAAATTTTATTTTATCCTTGTATTGCTGTATAAACCCAATCTTCTAGAAATACGAAGGCTCGTTCTGACAAAAGTAAATAACTGAGTTTGATCCTTAGTTCAGAGTTTCTCATCAACATAATACGCGTATAAACCTTAGCGGTACCATATATACCTGAAAGGTTTCTTAGTAAAAAAATCAACTCTCCCTTCTACTCCTTTTTTTCTACATTTAAGGAAGTTTTCTTCACATTAAATTATGTATTTGGCGAAGAAAAATTTATTCATAAAACTCTTATACGAGTTGGCGATCTCACGACATTTTAAGGCTATTATAATAAGAATCTTACTTTATGAACTTTTATAAAGGTTTTACTTAATGAACGAAATATGAGAGAGAGACCAGTGGGTTATACGTAGTAAAAAATGCTGCGCATGAATAAGTCATAGGCAGAAAAAAATAAAAAGAACCTCTGCCTTAGAGGAGAAGGGACTGCTTTTATTCATCGGGATGATTTGTGTCAAATTCTTCCCAATCATACATTTTTAAAAGTACAGATAGAGAAATTTAGCTTCGCGCACGGAACCCAAATACTACCCTTTCATCATTAACCTGCGGGTTGCGTTTACGTGCTCTCCGCTGAAATGAAGGCGCAACAATCTCTTTAACATAAGTTAAATATTGAGTTAATACTTACTATTTCAATTTGCCACACGTTAAATGATACTATTAACAATAAAAAAAAAACAAGTATATATCATTTATTGCTGTTATTTGAGGTCCTCTAATTATTTAATTTTTATTGACTTCAATAATATTTAGTTAGTTAAAAGTCTCACCGTTTGAGCCACAACTCGCTCTGATACACCAGTAGCTGCAGTAGTTCTTTGACTAGCCTTCGACAACGTAATATTAGCAGTTTGACGGTTTGCATCTTCCTTCATAAATACTCACTCTTTATCAACATTACTCACGATTTCGCGGGCCTGATTATGGATTATTCTAGCTCTTACTCTCGACTTTAAACATGAGTTATTTGCGTCAATACGATTTAGAGAAAGGAGGCTGTCTTCGATGAGTGATAGGAAATGTTTCAGGACGCAGCGCATAACGCTATCCCGCCACCCCTCCCACATATCACCACACATTCAAGGCCACGCGCGCCGGTAAAGTCCTCGATCTACGACATTTTTACTGCTTTAAACGTTCTTGGATTTCTAGTCTCTTACAGTGGTGTAATAGTTCACTTAATGTATAGCACAGACATTAAGTACTCTTTACTTGCATTTACCGTACTCTACACTGACGTTGTCCTAGCTTCATGTCTGGCTTCTTTCATGGACGAGAGGACGAGGGTTACATCCAGCTAGTTTATGACCTCCAGGGCTGTAGCGGGATCCATGAATGAACGAGTTTCTTACGACACCACCCTCTGTCAAGTTTGGAGGAATCCATCTGTCTATCGCACAAGAGACAACGTTCAAAGCGGCAGTACTACTGCTACCGCGTTCGCGAAGATCATCGGCATCCAAGACGGCACTGTTGCACCCAACGAGATATAGCCTACAAGGGGGGGGGGAGGTTCAAGACCCACGCACCTTAGTAGAGAGAAAAGAAGACCACTTATGCTACTTCATGACGTGGCGAGCTTCAAGTCAAGAATACTACGAATGGGAAGAAAAGGGCCGAAACCTTTGCAGAGTTACCGCTACCGGAGCTTGTCGTACTCAGAACAACCGTTAAATTGACGGTACGAGCGTCGAGGGACGCTTAGGAGAAGTAGGCAGACAGACAGACAGGGCCACGCGATGAGTCCACCATTGAGAAAGGCCGTTACATCGTACTATTGGTCCATCGAATAGGCCCATTAATACATGCCCTGCTCGGAGTGCACTGACCTATTTGAAAGTATACTATGGAGTTACCATGGAGTCTTATTGTAAATAATAAATTAAAGCCTACTTTATCCATCCCTTTTTCAAATACTAAACAATAACAAACTCCAAACATTGAACTGACAAAATAAATGTTCGTATTTAATTAAGAATTACACTTATTAGAACCAAAGGATCTTAATGGTTAGGGGCTCAAAATGGCTGCCCTCCCCCCTACCCCCCGTTAAGATGCCAGAAGCCAAAGCTTCTGAGGCTTACCCGAGGGACACGAATGCAAAAAAGTATGTTAAATCAACAAATCTGGAGTAATAACTTTCAGAAGTTAGGCCATCTTATACTGTCGTTCAAGTCGCAGGTAAAGAGCTAAACATACAGCATTTAAAACGTAATTTAGTCCAATTTAATACTATAATATATTTTAGATCAAATCGTAAAAGACATGTTTAAAGTGTCTCCAAAAAGCCAATTTAGTTGGCACTGAACAGCCTCTGAATAGCCATATTTACTTCGTCAGCATGGCTGCGGCTTTCTTTGTGGTAAGACAGAGATGTGAACTGGGACCGAAACCTAAGAAACCGACAAAAAAAACTGATTTTCGCGAGGTAATATACACAAAAATTAGTCAGAGTTCATTGACCGTGTTCCCTTATGACAAGATTAAGCGAAAACTGATTTTCAACTTTCAATACCATTGGACTTGTTGGTATATATATATATATATATATATATATATATATATATATATATATATATAATGCAGAAATAAGATATTTTTTCATAAAATAAATATCAATATTTAGGTAACCCAAATTGAAAAAATACACGTAACTGTGTGTAAATGTTTGTATGCCTGCGTGTTAAAATAATCAGGATGAAATCTAACATGTCATGGTGCAATAAGACCAAATCAAACATTGAGGTTAATAATTGAATTTTTAATACATTAGCAATCTAATTTATATTCTGATTGATTAGTGTTGTATTTGAAATTGAAACTTTCAAAACATACAACAAACTTACAATGACATATAAACGAATAATATAACAGTGAGTTCCTTTAATCCATTTCTGTAAATCTATTTTACTGATTGTTTATATCTATTTCGCTTTAGTTTATTATTACTGAAATAATGGTTCGATAAAACAACACGGAAATATTTTACAGTGTATAATAGCGTATACTTAACATCAGCATTCAATATATTTATCAATGAACTATCAATAGATTACTTGAACCATATCAAATAGGGAGAGACTCCTTATGCAATCTACCATGACACAACAAAGCTATTATAATTTTGTTTATAATATAAGTGTATTTTGCTCTTTTTATTTGTAACACATGTAAATATGACGTAAGAAATATTAGTGATACCAGAAAATGAGACAAAGTAAACGGCTGAAATCATATACCCATTTTTTGCAACCCCCTCATGATTCCCCAAAAGGAATTGTATGTTTTATTTTATCAATGAATCTGCGTATCGTGCTTTATTGCAGCCGTATACTGCACCAGAGATTCTGGTCCTCCACAAAGACAGAATTGTCGGTCAGGACGCGGCTCCGAGGTAGGATATAAACCCCGGCTGAACCAGATTTACACCCCCACATTCATCTGGGATTTATCTCTCTAATACCTTTCCTTCTGTAGATAAAAGACACATAACGTTCATTCAAAAGCAATAACTTAAGTATTGATTTATCCAAACAGAGGATACAATAAAGCTTCCAAATGAATATTTTAAACAATTTTGTGAATTGATAAAAAGATTATAATTTTCAATAATGATTCTTATGTAATTCATTAAGAATTATATAATGATATTACAATTGATATATTTGTTGCAATGAATGTTTTATTCGCCATTCTCCTTTCATTCTATTAAATTTTGTTTATAATATTCAACAAAACTTCCGCATACTCAGTCGATTTTAGTCGTTAACATTTTGCACAACACTTATTGTTACTCTGCACACAATGTTGAATAATAACACGCTCAGTGACTTTCTTTACCTTATTCATACAAAATAATTACATGAAATAATACTTTTATCCATCAATATATTCTTAAATGTATTCAATTTTTCGATTTATACGTAAAAACAAATCCAATTTGAATTTTTTTTATTTGAATTATAATATGCTCAAAAACAGTACTTATATTTACTGTGCATTTTTTTTAATAATGTGTAAGTAAATGTCTTTCGCAAAGTTTATAAGAATATTTATTACTCTCCTCCTCTTTACTGTAATATACCCTTTTAAACCCCAAAAAATCCTCCTTTTAGGAATTTGCGTCTGGTTACCCTGGTTGTGAATCAAGCAAGAAACATATATTGCCAAAAAAAATCATTTAATATTTCTAAAAGTTTTGGTACCCTCCCATTTCGAATGTCTGCCAAAACAGGCACTGCTAACGATAGATCACATTTTAAAGGAACATGTTTCTATTAATTTCAAGAAAAACCAGTTTATGTGCTTTTAAAATGTAGATTGGCTCTCGGCTCCTGTACAGTAACTAGTGTCACCCTACTGTAGGCGAGTCACGAGATGGCCCTTGGTCTGTTTGCAAACCGGCAAATTGAAGGCGCTAATCACTTATTTTGAGACTCTAACTATAATCATGTGTTCAAATATTGCAGACATCATTACTGACATAAGTGCCTGCATAAGTAGGTGATACCGCTACGATACACTGCAGCACCGTGTACTGAGCCACAGGTCATCTCGTGACTCGTCCACAGTAGTGACCTGACAGTGACCTACGGGACGTGGAACGCCAGTTACGTGCTATAACAACCATTACATGTCCTTTCACTTAATTATCTAGCATTAACCTCTAACTGATTGTACAAAATCAATTATTACATAACACCTGTCGTAAATAAACTACTCTCATTAACTAATTACTCACTTTTAATTGCACATAGAATAATATTACAATAATTCTGTCACGTCCCGATATTCACAATAATTTTTAATAATTTAAAATTCTCATACCTTTTTAATTATTATAAAGTGAATACTTTTGGGGTATTTAAAATTTCATCTACCTTTCATATAACATTAGTACTGCTAAATTTAATATACTTGTCTCGTCGTTCGTGTATTTTTGAATGCTTTGGGACAATCCGTTAAAGTTGAATGACTCCCGATGTCCCGTCACTGGAAACCTCCGAGTGCTTTGATTATTCTTCAAACGAAAGAGTCCAATACAAAAGCATGAATAAAAGAGACAGCTTCCAAGTACGTCTCCTGTGTAATGTATATTATTGTAAGTAAAGAAATAACTCCAGCAAATTCGTATTTCCAGTTATAATTTATTACTGAATATATAAAAATACTATAGTCTGATGTAATGTAGAAATAAGTGGAAAAGTTTCCTCAATTAGGGACGTAGTTGCCAGTTTGGACCTAATACCCCAGAATATCCTTGATTATCCAAAGTTTCAATATTCCAAGTTGGTGGTACCAAACTTTCATCAGGCAGTCTTTCAGGGCGGCTGAGGTAGGCCTACTGGAAGATTTCATACTCTGAGACAGAGAGACAGAGACAAACTATATATGCAGCACTTTCGAAATAGATAATCTTTTAAAAAAAGGAAAATTTTGTGGGATATTAAGATAGAAAATTTTGACTAGTTATCAACTACCCCAATAGTCAACTATAACCTGTGTAAAATTTAAATGTGGCCGGTATTTTCTTTCAGAGGTTTAAAACAGTCTCCCTAACTTTTATCCAGAGTAAATTGTAACATAAAACAGTTGTTCCTATAATAATTGTAATGTTATTTTAACCTGATTTCTTAGTAAGAATTTAGCACAACGCACAATCTTATTCTGTGCCCTAAGAATTTGAACTAAATATTTAACCATAACTTTAATTGTATCAAAAATTTGTGCAATGAATGGTCAACTAAAACCCTTTAAAAGTATATTTTATATCCAGACACGTGTTTCGGTATTAAACCATAATCAGTGTGAACATTAACCTCTATTATGTGTTTCACACATTTAAAAAAATCACAAAATCTTCATATACACTGTCAATAAAACTATTGATATTAAAACAGCATAATAAAAAGCATTATATCTTGACAACAGAATACTCAATGACCGACTCGAACATGCCGGTCGCATATTCACATTGTACGGTAAATAATTCACAAAGGATGGAGCTCGAGCGTATATAATATTGAAAGGATACTCTGGGCTATTGTACACATACATTACTGTATTTTATATGTGTAGGATTGTATCATAATATACATTCTTGTATAGATTGCCAGTTAACATTTTCTACTAATATAGTACCCTTATTACAGTACAGTATAAAGTTAGATTTCATACATTGACACAGGTTACGAAAACTGCCTCCTCTTAACATCGTTGACTATGTTGTTTATGGCCATTATTATGTACTTAAATTTTGATGTATAATCGCCTCAAGATAATAATGTGAACAAATTATTACTATCAGCCGAAGAGTCATCGCTGAACATGTAAACTTTCACCTACATTTCAACTGCTTAATGCAGGGTCTAAAATCGGATGCTACCATAGACTTGACTTCTGAAATTTGGATTCCATGTTCATTTGAAGAGATCCATAAAAAGTAATCAATAAAAAAACTTGAAACCATATTACCATGTGATAGTAACACATGAAGCCTAATGAAATGAGCTGTAGGCTTGAATTTTTACATACGATCTCAGCGAAACATTTTACATTACAATTGGTGTGGTACACTACTACATTGTATATTAGTGCGCAATGGGTACAATCACAATTTTGGAGGATTCCTTGGCCTCCAAGTAAAAGAAATGAATCACGAAGTAGTAGTACTGCAATATTTTTAATTCCTTAGTGTATATAAGAAATAAGTTTCTAATAAAATAGTTTTATTAGTCTTTATCTTTTTCTATTCGTAAAATACGAATATGTAATATAATTAATCAAACTCTTTGGTTGCGATGTTAACTCGCTTCAAAAATGACGTTGGAAAAAACCAGTGTCACCCAGTACTGAAGTGTTAACATGATGACAACGGCCGGTCGAGTAGCGATCCTCAAGTGGCGCGCTGAGCGCAGATCTACGCCTTAGTTTTGTGTAGAGCTGGAAAACTACCATAAGTTCCAGCTCACCGCCATATTGCTCCACAATAATGTGTCCCGGCTATTTGGAGTCGTAGTACTTAAAATAAAAATAATGCATCAGATTTACTTTATTTTATAATTTGATACATTTTTAATTCAACCCAAATTTTTAATGTTTTTTTTATAGTTATGGCCAACAATCTTTGGCAGATTTCATGTATAGTTATTTAACCTACACTATAAACAATAAACAAAATTATATTTTTCAATTGTGTTATTTTTATAATATTAACTTATGTCATATGTGCAAATTATATTATCAGAAGCTAGAATCACCCATATGATTCATGACAAGTAGTTCTTTATTCTATCGAGATTTTAATAGATTTCTGATTCCTAGATCCCATTCTAAGCTCTTTCTTGGTAACTTTTGTTTTCTCATAGAACCCAATTTTCTATAGTTTTTTTTTCATTTGTGTTACTAAAAAGAATTGAATTTTGATTTCTCGATAGTAATTGCGTAATGATATTATGTACAACAAATTTTAAGTATAGAACAAAGACTAAAGCTGACGATTTTACATGTAACATCTTTGAACCAAGCAACGGACCATGGCAGCGACATGTTTAGGTCAAGGGGATAAGGAAACCTAATTGCCATTTTAATCAAAGGAGGATTAAAAACTATGAATTTGAATTAAGTTAAACTATATTACATTTAAATATATTGTATTATTAATTTTAAGCACAGAAACTGAAGCTAAATTTTTGGATGAAACAAAAGTGTCAAATACTATAACAATACACATTTAGAAAGTTTAAAACATTTTCAATTTTGTAAAGAAAAACAATAAAACATGTATACAGAGATATTGATAACACACTTGAAACACATGATAACGTACCACGCAGTAAAACATTTAAAATTTTTCAAAGGACTTCAGTGACCATATCACATTCTAACAAAGAAAAATGTCAGTATTTTTTCTAAAGATTTAGTCTATAAAAGAATCATTAAAAGAAAGAAATATGAAATTGATATAAAAATAAAAGTACTGTAATACATTATATATATATATATATATATATAAAATGTATTACAGTACTTTTATTATATATATATTATATATAATATATATATATATATGTTATTATATATATATTTTATATTATATTATAGTATATATTATATATATATATATATATATATATATATATATAATTATTATTATTATTACTATTATTCATAATTCTGATTCAGTTGCATGCTTATTACAAACTAGTCAACCGGAAATCACACATCTTGACACGGCAATAGGGAAGTTTGATTGCACAACTTCATTCCACATTAATTTGTCCAAAGACAGTTGATATCGATAATTGCAATTTGATTTATTTTTTTGGTTCAAAATGGCGACATAAACTTTATTTTGAATGGTAATTTAAGTTTTATTGTTTGTATAAAAACTTTCATGAAATACCATTTATGTATTGTAAAGAAAGTTTTGCATGGTTGCCGATTCATTAAGAAACGAAGTGAAGTATAAATCATATCTAGTAGATTCCCATTAAATTAGTAATTTGTTGCAATCTGATTTCTTAAAATTTTTTACATGTAACTGACTACTCTATTGCACTAAAGCACTTATAATTTTAAATATACTTTAGTAACACATATACCTGTACTTAAAGTTTTCAAAAATTATAAATTGGCATTATAAAATAAATTACTTAAGAGATTATAATACTTATGACCCAAAATAATGTTGTTTATATAAGTTATACGGATATAAAAAATCATTATTAAGGTAAAGGACAATGGCATATTTCCACTTACTAAATCGTTCTGGCTAACACACCACCATACTTTGCATACTAGCAACCCTCTGGTAAGCATTTTAATAAGTTTAATTGTAAAGTACAATGAAACATAATATTCAGTGAGTTTTGTCAAGTCTTCAATAACATTACATATTAGTGTCTAGGATTTTTAACGATTGATTTAAGGGATATTATTGCCTGACATGTTTTTGAATAATGGTATGTTTTATCTACTTATTAGCGCTATATTATTTACTCTATAAAACACGTTACGTTGAGTTAAAAATCAATATTCTTAATATACCAATTTAAAGAAATACATACCATATTTCTATGTGTCAAGATTATAATTTGGAATATAGAAAATTTCTCTTCTGATAATATAACATCAGTACGTCAAGAGGATTTTTAAAATTTCTCTAAGTTAGTGAAAATTGCCAGATCTGTCTATTAGCTTTAATGGTTTATCTGGTTGTCTCAAATCAATGAGTTCTTGGTAAACTTGTGTCTCATTCTTTGGTTCCTAGGGGAAATTATAACTAGTACACTACGAGACCGTTGCATGAACTTTCGTGAGACAACATCAGCACAAGGGCTGTGAGACTGTGCGGGTTCAGGTAATCCATTTACCCATCCCTCGGGTATCCGATGGATTCAAAGCATATTCAGGCATCAGTATCATTTTCATCATTCCTCCTGTTTCTCATAGAATGTTTTGTCTATGATGTTGGCAAAGATTAAATGTTTCTAAACTATTTGTCATATTTATGAACGCGTTTTTGTATGGTTAGTTGCATTTGAACAGCTTGGTACAATAATTGGTATCAAACATCTATCCCGTTTCTGGCTGCAAGGTTGGATTTTCGAGAAACAAATAAGTTCTAGAGCTAAATGGTTAAGGCTTCATTTGATATGTAAAACACATTTGTACATATACAAGTACACAATCGCATTACTACTCACTTCAAAATACGTTGAAGTTTTCGGAATTAGGAATTCACTTAAGTAGAAGTCTTACGTCTACAGGAATTAGTGGATTTACCAATAATGCCATCAGGCCCACTGGCCTCAGGATCAGGAGGCCAACGAATTTTCGATTCCTGTGATCATAAGGACGCTTTTTTAAATTTGTGCGTTTGTCAAAAAAGATTAATTTTGTCTTACAGTGATCCAAATGAAATAACACTATTTTTTATAATACTTATGAATTTATTCATTTGTTTACCTTTTTGGTTTTACAAAATACGAAAATAATTTCAGAGGGGGATGAAGTATAAATTGAATATATTCCAATTGGATTTCTGGGGGCCCAGGGAAGTGAAATCCACCAATGGCTGCTGGGGTGAAATTGCGGGCTGGGTAGACTTGTTACTAGAGTGTAGGGCTGGTAACTAACTGGAGGGTGGCTTGTTCAATCCTGTTACGGTCTCAATTTGGTTTAACCCGGCCGAACCTAGTCTAGTGCTCTTAAAAGCATTGATGCTTAAAAAGAAAAAATGTAATAAAACGAAATTTAGCAGTAAAGGTTCTTAATTGATAAGTAACTTATTATCATTTGCAATTTAATGTTTAGATACTAATGTAATGCATTTTTCGGTAGTAATGAGTAAGTTGGATTTATATAAACTGTATAGTAAATTTCAGTGTAAACTCAAGTTGTTTCTAAAATTGGCATATTTTGCTCAAATCTTGTAATGAAATCTAGTTGTTTACAAAATACCTAGCGTTTGTAGGTCCCCAGGAGGTTTATTTGTGGCTGATTCGTACCTGACGAATAAATGGCGATTTGCCACTTACATCTTGGTAACTTATGGATGTCTAGTAGATACATTATAGATGTCTGAGAACGTTGAAGATCTAAACAGAGGTAAATTGTGGATGTCGGAAATGAACCAGTTATATACAGTGTATCCTACAACTATACGTGGTCTATTGAAATCCGCTCTAGCAGTTGTTTTAGATCATTTGTGTTGATAGATTATAATAAATTATTTTGCGCATTCCAGTTTAAGAATTAAGGTCCATGTAGTTAGGAAATGATACAAAATCACTAAAATCTGGGTTTTCGATTATCGTTTAGAAGCGCGGTTAAACCGGGGCGGAGGTAATAAGCTCTGTTTGGCTCAACTTTTAAGTGACAGAAGATTATCCTAATGGATATTTCGGATAACAAACTAAGATAAAAATTGCGGCGAGTGCCGCTACAGTTTTGAATTTGGCGCGCGTTATCCGTCTGTTGCCGCGAACGCTATAGCCAGCTGCGCCGACCTCTAGCCTTTAGCTCAAACAATAGGAGCCTCCTACCATCCGGAATTCTTCCGGACAGGTTCTGGTAGGATGGTTCCTGCTAGGTTTTCAGGCTGTGACCGGAGGTTGTGCACACAGGAGTCGTTGTGCAGCTTTCGAGCAGGGTGGACCGGGAGAAGTTAGCGTGGGTGGTCTAGATTTTAGTAGTATTTTGTTAGGGAACCTTTCGGAACTATACCCAAATTATTAGTATTTATTTATTCATCAAAGCTGGTTAGGTTTTGGAATAGACGGAATCTAGTGGCGGATCCACGGATTATTCCTCTATAAGGCACCTTCCGGTCGCGACGCCACGAGGTCGCAGATATTGGTAGCGCGAGCCGTCCGCCTCGGATTCCCAACACCATTCCTAACCAGCATTAATTTTAATTTCACGCTTTCCGTCCAATTTTTTTTTTTAGTTTTTGTATTAACAGTGGTAATTTCTCAAACTATGGCGTAAATCACCCCAGGGCAGCGACCGACGCCACGAGGGAAGCAGCGACCTTCACCAACAGAATCAGATAACTAAATTAGTTCTAGTCATTTAAAATAAGCTTAAAGTATAAACCATTATTACTTGAATTAATTTAAACATTTATTTTATTGTTCACAGTTTAACTTTAATAATAAAATTTCATAGTTCAACCTTAATAATGTAATACTTTTTTTGCCCTTTTTATAAAGTATTTCTTAAATATAAATATATTCTTAAATATTTCTTAAATAGTATTTTTTTAATAACTAATAACAGTAAAGTCTCATTTAAGCTTTAACTAAGCAGAGTTACGACTTGTTTAACCAAGTTCTATAGTTTTCTTTTATACTAGTAACCTGAAGTACACTTTGTATTAGACTGTAACACCATTTTTTTCACTAATTATAGGTGTTATGCAGTATTTTTCTTTGTTGACTTTAATTTACATAACTGTCCATTTATTATTTATGACAGCCACAATTCCTTTTTCAAGTTTTTCATAAGGCTTAAGTCGTTTAAAATTTATTATCACGGAGTTCGTAATTTCCGTCTGTCTGTCTGTTTCAAACAAGAATTTCTCGTTTCGTTTTAAGACAGTTTTAAAATTTAAATTTGTCATTTTTCCTTGTAATTATACTTACAGTTCTAAGCTCGCAATTGTTATAATAATTTTACTTCATATTTTTATCCGAATTAGATCTTCTTATTTTTGGAACTGCAGTAATATTTTTCGACACAAGTTTAGTCAGTTTGCCGTGCAAGCACGTAATTGCGTAAGCAGAGTTCCTCAGATCCGGTTTTTGTATCACTCCGTAGATAACGAAGTCTAATTATTTTAATCTACATTATAGATTTTACTACTACAGTTAAGTACGAATATCTTATAATTTCCGGTCAATGTTTTAAGGTACTACGTAAGTTATCTTTGTAAGTAAACGGTAATTTGTTTTCGTTTTCACTTAATTAAATTGTAAACCGAATAATTTCTTTAAATTATTTTACAACTTAACCTTATATACGTTTAGATGTTGGTTATATTAGTTAGTGTTAAACACATAATAATAACTGGTGCTTTTGTTTTGTGTAAATTACAGCTTGCGACGATCATTTGTAACTAACCTTGAGTTACGAATACAGGTAAGGTAGTTGGTGACTTTGTTATTTTTGTTATAGCCAATATTTTACCTTGGTAGAATCTTAACCTTTGTGTTCTAAATATCGCTTCTCTTGGAAATATGTTTGATGTTGGATACGAGCATTTGTTTCAGGTACTTAAACAGTGGTTACAATAATTATAAGTCTAACAATGCAATTTGAATATAATAAATTTTTATTTATTTAAAAGAGATTGACAAGCTAATTTACAGAGTAAATATTATAAAAAATTAAACTACTTAAACTTTTTTAACATCAATATAAAACTAATTTATAATTTATTAAAGTAACTACCTGATTTTTTCCCTCCCAGTAGGTGTTGGTTTGCTGTATTTTTCTCAAAGCTAGGTCAGCCCAAGTTGTTTGAAATAATTGTTTTTTACTGTTATTGTTTTCAGACTCCTCTAGTCTAATTATTACAAAAGTGAACATATTGGTACCAGTTTCCCTTGTATAGCTTATTGTGTTCTTATTTTCGCTCTCTTTAAATATGTATAAACCAGACAATATCCCCAAAACTGTAGCGTGGATTAAAGAGTTAAAAGCAACTCAGGCCCGGGATCAATGCTCTCTATTGGGCATTACACCAGCAGGTACACTTGAAGGAATGAGAGTTCAGCTTCGTGCTTATATTAAAGAAAAATATAAATTAGGTGAAATCGACTCAGACGAAAATATTAATGAGTCCAAATTAGAAACTACAGCAGCCTCGACTAATGTTACACCAACAGTCACACAACAATCTGAGGGCCAGTCCAACATAACATACACACCTTCACAAACAATAATAGATCCGAATATACAAAATTTGATAGTGGCTATGCAACAACTTACACAAACAACAGTTGAACGCACTACAGAAGTAGTGTCTTCACTGATTGCCGAGTTATTCTCAAGCCATAATAGAGATAGTGATGCGACATTTCCTTCTGTTGTTCGCGAAATGATTAGAGCCCTGCCTATGACTTCAGGTTCGTCCCTCCCAGACCTCGTACAATTTGTAATTAAAGCTACAGAAATATTCAACTTGAACCTTGTAAGTGACAAACTATTTATTACGAATACTATTCCGCGGACTGAGGGTAGACTTTGTGGTATATGGTTAAATGCTATCACGTCTAATCTTAGTTGGCTCTCACTGGTCCAGACAATACGTACTTCACTCTTAACTGATAGAACACTGAGGGAAGCTCAGAATCAGTTTTTGTACCGCCAGCAAACTAACTCAGAGTCCTTAGCTGACTATGTACACAACATTAGTGCCATGTTTACATTTTTAAACCCTACAGTAGATAATGCAGTTGTCTTTACTACTATTATGGCAGGTCTCAATCCCTCCACTAGAGCCTGCTTATCAGGACTTATAACACCACACTGCATTAATGATCTTTTAAAATTGGCCCCCACAGTAGATGACTTACGTCTTACATATTACGACACTCCACAAACCAACGTACCCCCACGTACATCCCTTCATAGTTCCGTACCATATAATCAAAGTTTTCAACGAAACAACAGATTGTTTTACAACCGAAGCAGTGGCCACTCTAACCATACTAACGGTCAACACCACTACCAAAATCACCGGTCACGTAACTTTAATCAATATAAACCTCAAAATAGTCGTAATGGCGGTCATTCACACTTGGAATCAGGGAATAACCATTCAGGCCAATATAGTACACCAAAAAACAACACAAGTCAGCGTAACTACCAAAACGGTCAGCAGAATAGGCAAGCTAATTATTCTGGTCAGTCCAATTCCAGGCCGAAACATTTAAACTTCCCAGGGAGGCATTTTTAGACAGGGAAATGGTCTCCCCTAAACCGAAGGTGAATCGCCCTGTCCGCTCTATGGCACCTTCCTTGCCCAAAGTAGATCCCCTTACTATCTGGCTATCCATAAAAGAAATCAAACTTGAAGCACTAATTGATACAGGCTCCACATACTCAATAATATCTGGGTCAGTCTTTAAGGATCTACAGAAAGGTAAAGGGTTTTACGTCAACTCACTTAACACCAGAACTCAAGCCATGACAGCGAATGGTACTTACATGAATTTCCAAAAACAGATTAAATTGCATTTTAAAATTTTACACCTTTCCTGGACTTTTCCTTTCTTTGTATCAGATAGCCTACCGGTGGCAGTTGTTTTGGGTTTGGACTTTGTAGATCACAGTAAAATGGTGATCAATGCGGCTCAGCGTAAAATAACTTTTTCCTTTGACACAACCTTAATTATTAATCAATTCCAGGATCAGTCAGCTCAACCCAACATAGAATCAACTCATACAGCACCAACATTAGGAGAAAACTTGAACACAAAACAAAAACACATTTTAAAAAACCTATTGCAGCAGTACCCGGATACCATAACACCATGCCTTGGCAAAACCAACTTAATATCTTATACCATCCGTATAACAACTAATAAGATTGTCCGCTCAAAACCTTTTCATTATGCTCCTCCCAAACTGAAAGAGCTAAACAGCCATATTAAAGACCTGTTGAGTAAGGGTATTATTCGTCCTAGTGACTCTCCATATTCAAGTCCGGCGTTTTTAGTCCCGAAAAAGAATGGTAAAAGTCGCATGGTGGTAGACTACCGTCTCATAAATAAGATGGTTGAGCTGGAGAACACTCCCATGCCAACGGTGGAGTCAGCATTCCAGTATTTAGGGAAGGCTTCTCATTTTTCCCACCTGGACCTTGTAAGCGCTTATAATCAAATTCCTCTTGATGAGAATTCCAAAAAATATACGGCTTTTGTCACAAGCACAGGTTGTTACGAGTATAACTATCTGCCCTTCGGCTTAGCTTCCGGTGGCATGGTTTTGGCAAATCTACTTGACAAAGTCTTTGGAGATATAAAATTCAAATTCCTTTTGTTTATTTCGATGACCTAGTTGTCTTCAGTAACAGTTTCAACGAGCATGTACAGCATCTTAAAATAGTTTTAGACAGGCTTAGAGATGCTGGTCTGACTGTTAGTCCTGAAAAAATGGTTGTGGCATCTCCTAGAATAGAATTCCTGGGTCACATATTTCATAATGGTAAAATCAGTCTAAATCCTGACAGAAGTAAACCTATCGACTCCTACCCAACACCTAAGAATTTAAAACAACTTTCTAGGTTTCTGGGAATGTGCTCATATTACTCGAGATTCATTAAAGGCTTTTCTCAGATTTCGGAACCTTTAAATTCTTTAAAAAGAAAGGGCGTTCCATACTTATGGGAACCTTCTCAGGAGGAGGCATTCAAAACACTTAAAGCAATTTTAGTATCTTCACCTGTTTTGAGGCTACCCGACTTCGAAAAACCCTTCACGTTGCAGACCGATGCCTCTGGCACGGCTGTGGGTGCGGTCTTGTCCCAGGAAACTTTGGATGGCAGCCTAGCACCTGTTGCTTACGCCAGTCGTGCCCTGAACCTCCATGAAAAGAACTACTCTACCTTTGAACTGGAGGCTCTCGCTGTTGTGTTTGCTTTGGAAAAGTTCAGAACTTACTTAGAGCATAGAGAATTTTCTCTTTTTGTGGATAATATGCTCTTTCCTGGTTGCTGAACCACCCCAGGCAAATTGGAAAAATAGCACGATGGATTGCCTTAATAAACACATTTAAATTTCAAGTCAGTCACATTAAGGGCAAAGAGAACGTTGTTGCAGACTGCCTCTCTCGTTTGTACGAGGAAGACTCCACAACTCCCCAACAAGATGACACAAGTTCAACACCTTCAACAAACAAACCCAAAAATCCTACCTCAAAATGTTTAGTTCTTTTCTCTCTTCCAGAAGCCTTCCAAGACATAAGAGAACATCAAGCCCTAGACCCAGAATTAAAAAATATAATTAAGTCAATTAAGTCTGGACAACACCCTCCAAACTATGAAATAATTGATAATGTCTTAGTCTATAAAACCCCTTCCCAGAGCAGACCGCGTGTTGTTGTTCCCAAAAAACTACACCACATGCTATTTGCCATGTATCACACGTCCCCAGTTGGAGCACATTTGGGAATCTCCAAAACACTAAATCGGTTAAAAAGAACATTTTACAGTTCTGATCTTACTACAACAATAACTAACATGGTTAAATCATGCTTGCAGTGCCAGCGCTGTAAGCAAGCCCCAAACACAAAATATGGTTATCTATCGTCTGATCTAGCTCAAAGACCTTTCGAAAAGATCATGATTGACTACGTTGGTCCTCTCCCTAGAACTAAACGTGGTCACCAGTGGCTACTAACCATTGTAGACGCGTTTAGCAAATTTTCAGTCATGATTCCAACTAAGAATTCAACAGCTCTAACTACAGTAAATGCCCTTAAACGAGGCCTATTTTCCTACTTTGGGTTTCCCCAGTCTATTGTCTCCGATTCTGGCAGTTGTTTCAAATCTCATCAGTTCAAAAACATGTGCGATGAGCTTGGGATTAAACACATTAGGACTTCTCCTTATTACCCGAAAAGTTCGCACGCTGAACGTGTGAACAAAAATATCGGAGTTGCCTTGCGAATTTTCCACCACAAAGACAATACTCA
The DNA here is from genome assembly GCF_021130785.1 of Homalodisca vitripennis. NCBI lineage: Eukaryota > Metazoa > Arthropoda > Insecta > Hemiptera > Cicadellidae > Homalodisca > Homalodisca vitripennis. The sequence continues at coordinate 228,468,783 of NC_060208.1, forward strand.
GTGGGATGAAAACCTACATTATTTTCAAACCGCCTTTAATTCTTCTAAGCACGAGAGCACTGGCACATCACCCTCTGAAATATTTTTGGGATACACTTTCCGCACTCCTTTGGAAAATAAATGGAATCTTGACCAACTTCTAGAACCTAATTCTGAACCAAGAAACATGGAACAGAGATGGAGTAAAGCTCTAGACAATCTGATCCGTGCTAAGGATAAAGTATCCAAACAGTATAATAAAGGTCGAGCACAGGTTCCCTTTAGAGTGGGTGATACAGTAATGTATCGACTATTTAACCTGAGTAATGCACCCAAACACATCTCAGCCAAGTTGCAGCCTATGTGGTCTAAACCTTTGGAAATTGAGACCTTTACCTCCCCTGTAACAGTTGCCTTGCGTGACCCAAAAACCAAGAAATTTGTGAGGTCAGCACATGTATCCCATATTAAAAAGTGCATTCTCCCAACTCCACGACAATGATCTGCCACTAGATATTTCCTCTATTCCGAAAAAGCCATTGTGATATTAGGTTTAATTTGAGTTTATTTTCATTCTTCTTTCTTATTACACTTACAAATAACATTTCCTTTTCTTTTTCTACTCTTCTTTGGGACCCTGCATTGGTGGCTCTGCCTGGCACTGAGGTGGATTTGGCTAAGGAGTTCACCTGCGTGTGCTCTTCTCTTGCTACCTGGTGTTGGGTTTGGCAATTCTGATGTTTGGTCCAAACTGTCTACTATACACTTACACGGGGATGGGTGGTTATGAGATCTGCCGTTTAAATTTTTTTTTGGTTTGAAGTATTTACAGCTTCCTTGATTTAGCATTTATTTATATATTTTTTCAGTAATCTATAATGGGAGCAGCGACAGTCTCATTGCCTCCTATGCGCAACCCCAAACACACTTCATTAACACATCTTTAACTATCTCTATCCTTTTAATTAATTTTTTTTTGGTTAAGTTATAACTTAAGGCATTTAGGGATAGAGAATAATTTGTATCGATAAATGCTTTAGAACCGACATTATTTAGCATTTCCCTTATAGTCGACTGTTCAACAAAGTTTTCTCCTATATACAACTAGGCTAAAGCTATAGCGAAGCACTCACGCCAGTTAGTCAATCGTTATTTATTGCTATAAATGTTTATCTCTGTGTAATTTAGTGTTCGTGTATGGTTTTTCGTGATAAATATTACTTTGTATTTTCGAGCATGCGTGTTACGACCTTATAATGGTCAGTTATATGTATATTTATTTGTATGTGTTAGTTATATAGAGTGGTTATCCTATCCACAAATTAATGGTTATTACCAATCATATCCTGGCCTACTAACTCTGAGCCAACAGGTTTTTTTTTTTTCTCTTGAGTTATTGTTTGTTGGCCCATTCCTTCTCGATCTGAACACTCCATTTAGGGAAAACTACTCGCCATATGTCACCAAACAATCTTGAAAAACTAATAGGGTAGATAAGTTTAAAGAACTTGTTAGCAGACCAATTCTCCTCTTTCCTTGCCTCTTATGACTGTAGTCACTGGGAGACCTCATCATTTAGATTTGGATTTATTTCTCCAATGGCCATTTCATCTTTTCACCACCTTTCCTGTATTTAAAATATTGAAAGAATATGAACAAAACAATGAATTGTATATGTTCTTCCAGAGAGGTCATGGGGACCTTTCACTCCCTCTCATTCTGCGTCCGGTAGATTGGCTTGTTGGCAGCAGGCTTGTCTCCCGCTGCGGGAGGGGGGGAGGGAAGTAAGGGGAACAGGACTAGGATTATGGCCAGCTACGATGGAAGAAATATCTATGAGTTACACAAGAATAAAATTTCCTTAACTTCTCCTTTCCTACTTGGCCTATTTTTGGAGGGAAATCTGAGTCTGATGATGGGGCTGAATGAAGGTTGTGATTCTCAGTCAAACACGGTTTCCAGATTCCTGATTCCTTTTACCTAGACTATCTTCTATAATTTAATTAAACTTTTTAAAGAAGCCCAACCTTAACCTTGGAAGAGTTAGAAGTATTTAGCAGGTATGTGACATATTGGTGATAGATAGATCTTAGTTGCTTTCCTCTTATGGGTTGAAGTTGTCTGTGGTTGAGGACTGGAGCTGTTCAGCGAGAATGGGCGCGGTTTCTGCACCGCCTTTCTGCATGGTAGTGTTATTTGTATATTTTAGTAAACTCTGCGTTCTAGTTAAGATTTTTGGCTCAATTTAACTTTAACTTGTTCACTTCCAAATAACTTTCCTCTCGCCCTTTCTACCACTCTTAATGGCTAAGCCTTCGAACTTCTCGGAGAAAGAGGGGAGGATGCGGCGAGTGCCGCTACAGTTTTGAATTTGGCGCGCGTTATCCGTCTGTTGCCGCGAACGCTATAGCCAGCTGCGCCGACCTCTAGCCTTTAGCTCAAACAATAGGAGCCTCCTACCATCCGGAATTCTTCCGGACAGGTTCTGGTAGGATGGTTCCTGCTAGGTTTTCAGGCTGTGACCGGAGGTTGTGCATACAGGAGTCGTTGTGCAGCTTTCGAGCAGGGTGGACCGGGAGAAGTTAGCGTGGGTGGTCTAGATTTTAGTAGTATTTTGTTAGGGAACCTTTCGGAACTATACCCAAATTATTAGTATTTATTTATTCATCAAAGCTGGTTAGGTTTTGGAATAGACGGAATCTAGTGGCGGATCCACGGATTATTCCTCTATAAGGTCCCACCTTCCGGTCGCGACGCCACGAGGTCGCAAAATACAGTAACTATATAAATATTTTAATGTTTGTGATTGTTACATTTTATTCAACTCTCTCTCCTAAATAATGGTTAATTCATTAAACTATTCAAAATCTTTAAATGGCCACTCGCTACTTAACAGTTAAGCTATGTGAAGGAAATATGATTTTTTCGGTGTTTACTGTATAAAATGTAGTTGTAATAGGGAATACATAGGGTAGACAAAAAGACCACTAAACGTAAGGATAAAAGAGCACAAAGAAAACACGAGAAAGGGTCTCACAGAAAAGTCAAAAATTGCTCACCATTGTTGGTCCGAAGACCATCATATGAACTGGGATGAAGCCAACATAATACATCGAGAACCACATTTCTTCAAAAGGAAATTAACTGAGGCAACATACATTAAATTGGCAGAGTAGCCAATCAGTCAACCATCAGTCGAGATTAGGCCGCTTTGGTTGCCAATTCTAAAAAATGAACTAAAGAGAAAACCAAAAGTATCAAACGGATCAGCTATTTGTTATAAACCAATGCGGAGTCACAATATGGTTTTAAGAAGTTCATCTCGCATGAATCAATACTAACGAAAGGGCCCATTCCTGTCCCCCCTTCCTTTTTATTTCCGCCATCTTGTTTTTGTCTGCCGTGACGATTACCAATTTCTTATGCCCTCTGGTCAGTCGTAGGTGGTTAGTAGACGAATGAAGACGTGTTGTGACCTGTATTCCGTAGTTTAGTTTTAATGATTAGTGTTGTTTATAGTTTTTTATTAAGTGCATGTTTATAGAGTTAGTGAAGTTGACAAACAACATGGTGGTTGTGATTCCTGACTTAGGCGTGCCCCAACGCAGTGGTAAGATTTGTTTATTTTAACCTAGTTTGTAATTATGTATTAGGTTAGTTCTTTACCTGAAGAAGAGATCAGATTGCAGATCTCGAAACGTAGTGTTACTGATTTCTTGTTTCACTGAACGATGGCAAATGTCCGGAAAAATCCTGTTTCCTTCACAATCCTTCCATCGTCAAAAATAACCTTAAAAGAGACTTAAAGACTTAGTATGGGAAGACTATCGTACAGTCTATTTCACAGCTGCCTGGGTGGTGTAAGATACCATAACATGCATGGTCGCCTGTAACTTGATCTCCTGACGTGCTGCAGACACCGAGACTTGTGTAACAAGGTTCACCCACTAAACATTGTGTAGATTTTAGTGGCATGTTCTCCTGACGTGCTGCAGACGCCGATACTTGTGTAACAAGGTTCACCCACTAAACATTGTGTAGATTTTAGTGGCATGTTCTCCTGAAAGAAAACTTTGATATAATATTGTAACCAAGTATGCCCAATTATATCTTGTTCTTTTTATAAGAAGTTAATATTTTCCCCCAAAAATGCATCAAACGTGATTGAAACAAATCTGCCTGTAAGTAAAGTAATAAAATAAGTCTCCTCCTTTCAAAAATTCATTAAAAGAGACTCCAGGTATATCTTTTGCCAGATGTTCATACATTCTTTTAGGTTATATTGTTTCTAGCCGCTCGTGAAAATTAACACTTTCAGCTTAAACAAGCTATACGTAAAGCTTCAGTGAATAGAATAGAATAATTTATTGGCCACAAGATATTTCACACAAATACATAGGCAGGTCAGTATAATTTATAATTGTACTTCACTAGTTAAAGAAGTCATTGTCAGTCCATTGACTCAATAAAAACTCACTTATTGAATAAAATGCATTATTTAACAAGAAATTATATAATTTTGATTTAAAAGAACAGTCTTTTAATTTTTTCATTTCCATAGGCAATTTATTCATGAATTTAGATGCAATGTGCAGAGGGTTTTTTTCACTTTTGCTAAGTCTATGTGGAGGTAAATTTATTAAATGGCTATTTCTTGTATTGTACGAGTGGATTTCATTTCTGAGCATAATTCTGTCTTCATTTTTTCTAAGATACAACAAGCATTGCATTATATACAGACAAGGTAGAGTGAGAATCCTGAGCTGTACAAAAGTATCCCTACAGTGATCAAGCCTACCAGCTCCAGCAATGATACGGATAGCCTTTTTCTGTAGTATAAATACCTCTTCGGCATGGGAGGCTCCACCCCATACAACAAGACCATAGGTAATATGTGATTGGAAAATACCAAAATAGGCAGTGCGGATCCCGTTCTGGTCCAATTCACCACATAAGCGTTTTAAGGCATAAATGCTTCTGCTAAGTTTAATTTTGAGACCAATTATGTGTTGATGCCAACATAATTCAAACCTTAAATTCAAAAGTATGTTCCTTGGAGCCTCGTCTAAAGGATTCGGAATCCAAAATTAATGTATTGGAGCAACGTATGAAGGGGATGGAAGGTGGTGTAGTTGGCTCAGGCACTGAGGCTATTATCGGGGAGTTAAACGATAGATCTCAGCGTGCTGCTAATGTAATAATGTATAATTTAAGGGAGTCTACTAGTTCAAACTTGAAAAATAGGCAAGATCATGATATGAAACACATTAGTATGATTGTTGAAGCCTTAAAACTCAATTTTTCACTTGAACGTGTAAAGTCCTACAGGCTGGGCAAGCCAAGTCGTGGAAAGAACCGGCCGTTAAAGGTTGTTTTTGAGTCGTCCGCTGATGCGATAACTTTTTGTAATAAATTTTCGCAGGATACCGTTTCAGCGATGAATGAAGAATATGCTACAGTTGCTATTAGTAGAGATAGAACGCCTAAGGAACGCCAGTACTTGCAGGAGCTTAGAGGAGAGCTTGACGAGCGGAAGAAGAAGGGAGAGGAGTCCTTGACTATTAAGTATATCCATGGTGTTCCGACTATAGTTGAACGACCAGCAAAAAACGAATAGACCATGAAGACCGGAGTAGACTGCATATCTATTACCAAAATGTGAATGGCCTTAGAGGAAAGTTAAATGTTTTTAAGTTATCTGTAGCAGCCTGTGACTATGATGTAATTGTTTTGGTTGAGACTAACCTAATTTCTGATATAACGGATGCGGAACTTGGTCTTGCACGGTACAAGGTGTATCGTTGTGACAGATCTGCTGAAACATCAAGCAAGATTACTGGTGGAGGTGTTGTCATAGCAATTAACACCAGATTGCATTCTCAAGAATTCTTCCCAAAATCTCGCCCTGTCGAGTGTGTATTTGCTCAGATAAGGTTCACGGGGTATTCTTTGCTTCTTTGTGCTGTATACCACCCACCAAATAAGCCGGCAAGTCAATATGCAGATTTCAGTTTGACCTGTGAGGAAACCTTTCTTTCAACAAATTTAACTGGGCCTATTCTCATTGTTGGAGATTTTAACTTGCCGGACAGGGACTGGGAATGTACCACCCGAACTGTGCAGGACTCTTCCTTTAATTCTATTCTAAACCTGGCTAATCTCTTTCATCTTCAACAAATTAATGGAGTTATGAATGATCGTGGAGTCTTGCTGGACCTCATATTCTCATCAGACAGCTATGTATCAGTAAACCCGGCCTTAGATCCTTTAGTAAATCTGGAATCTCATCATCCTGCTTTGGATATTGTAATTATATGCTCTGAACATGGAAAATCCAAAAGTAAGATCTCTAAGTATGACTTGAACAACAGTAATGAGGAGGAAATCTTTCGTAACTTGCAACTTTGGCAGTACCCCATACTGACTAGTCCTGAGCAGGTTGAGGCATCGTTTGGAACCTTTTGCTCTAATCTTACTGCCCTGATTAAATTTTATACGCCCTTAAAGTTTTGTGGGGCTTCTACCTTCCCTTGTTGGTTCTCACAAGATTTGAAGAGACTGGTATCCTTAAAGAAGAAGCTGCATTGCAAATATAAAACAACAAATAGTTTGAAATTATATAGAGAATTTTGCAGTGTGCGGACACAATGTAAGGAACTTACTGCACACTGTTACCGGCAGTATATTGATTCAGTTGAAAGCGCCATGCAACATAATATTAAGGCCTTTTGGGCACACATTAACAACACAAAGGGCAAAACAGGGGTAAATGACACAATGCATCTAAACGATATGGCTGTAGATGACCCGCAAGATATATGCGAACTTTTCGCAGAGCATTTTTCATCTGTCTACCAGATGCATGTTGAGTGTCCTTCATATGAGGACCAGTTAACTGCATTTTCTCTTGCAGAATTTTCTATTTCTTCCGTGGAACTTGAGAGAGTGCTGTCCTCCCTGAATCCCAATAAAGGAGCGGGACCTGATGAGATACCTCCGTCAATATTAAGATACTGTAGCTCTATTCTAGCTCCTCACTTAACTTTATATTTCAATGAGTTTTTGCGGTTGGGGGTTTTCCCTCACTGCCTGAAGACTAGCTACGTTACGCCCATATATAAGAGTGGAAACAGCTCAGACATAAGAAATTACAGACCTATCTCAATTCAATCGACTCTAGCTAAGGTGTTTGAAGCCATGGTTTTCAATAGACTCTCTTTTTTTGTCAAGAACATTATATCCACTGCTCAGCATGGTTTCTTGAGGGGAAGATCAACCGCCACGAATCTCATTATTTATCAGGATGACATCATATCTGCTTTCAATATAGGAAGTCAAGTTGATAGTGTCTACATAGACCTATCTAAGGCATTTGACAAGATTAGCCATGAACATCTGCTAGCCAAGCTTAGTAGTTTGGGCGTTGTTGGTCCCATGCTACGATGGTTTCGAAGTTATTTGAGTGATCGTTATCAGGTGGTTAGATACAGAGGTTTGAAATCCACAGCTTTCCCTGTGCTTTCTGGAGTCCCCCAGGGTTCCCTCCTTGGGCCTTTGATTTTTGCCATTTATGTTAATGATATGGTTTCTGTCATTAAACACTACAAGATATTGCCCTTTGCAGATGATGCCAAAATATACAAGGAGATCACTTCGGAGTCTGATTGCAGAGATCTACAGGCTGACTTGAATAGTGTACTATTGTGGTGTTATAGAAATAAAATGGAGGTTAATGTATCAAAGTGCTCAGTACTTACTTTCTCCCGACGGATGAATGAGGAGACCTTCGAGTACTTTCTTGGAGAGGAACCACTCAGCAGATGTTCTATGATTAAGGATCTTGGGGTGACTATGACATCTTCACTTAATCCTAAAAGTCACATTGACTTTATTAGCCGTAGGGCAAATTCAGCCCTTGGATTTATTATTAGGGTATCCAGAGATGGGTTTTCCCCTGTAGCGCTTAGAACACTCTATGTACAATTAGTTCGCCCCATATTAGAATATTGTTCACCAGTGTGGTCGCCATATCAGATAGGCCATATTGATTCCATTGAGAGCATACAGAGGAAGTTTCTTCGAGTTCTAGGAATGAAACTTGGCTTTCATTATGCGGAGGTTCCTTTGGATGACATCAGCCATCAGTTTGGTCTTCAATCTCTGAGCACCAGGCGGAGGATCAATGATTTACTTCTTCTCCGAAAGATTATTACATCTTCAGTGGATTCTCCTGATCTACTTGGGAGAATAGATTTTCGCTGCTCAAGATTGGCCAGAACAAATCATATGTTTGAGAGGAAATATTGTCAGACTCTGTATTCTTACCACAGCTCAGTGCCACGTCTTCACCGCCTGGGAAATAGCTTACCAGATCACATTGATTTCTTTACTATGTCTGAGGTAACTTTTAAAAAGGAACTCTCCAAGTTTTATTTTTGAATGGTGATCTGTTTATTCTGGAATATGTAGAGTGTAGACATATTTTGAACTTGCCTGTTGATTAGAACCATTTCTGTATATATTTATAATATAATAAGGTTTCTTAATGCTTGTAATGATTTACTACGTCTTTTTAATTATTTATTTAAATCAATTGCATGGTCTGTTAATTTGTGTTTGGTCTATAAGAGTATGTATTTAATAGTAATAAGGGCGGAGGTAACCTCATATACATAGAATTAGATGCCTGTATTGTTAGCCATCTAAATCCAAACTGTAAATTTATCATGTAATATAAAATGGTGTTAACCGTATACAATAAATAAATAAATAAATAAATAAATAAATAAATAAATAAATAAATAAATAAATAAATAAATAAATAAATAAATAAATAAATAAATAAATAAATAAATAAATAAATAAATAAATAAATAAATAAATAAATAAATAAATAAATAAATAAATAATGTTGGATCAAGGGTTAGGCCCAAAAAAGTTGGATTTTCTGTGTGTTGTTCTGGTTTTTCTTTAAGGCCAAAAAAGGTTGTCACTGTTTTATTTGTATTTAATACCTATTCATTAGCAGCCAACCAATTTTGAATGAGATTTTGATTTGATTTAGCATGTGCCAATGCTAGACTGCTACTAGGTTGTTTATTTATGATTGCAGTGTCATCAGCATAGAGGACGACATCCGCAGGTACACATTCACTTAAATCATTGATCATAATAATGAAAAGTATGGGGCCAAGCACTGACCCTTGCGGGACACCACAATTCACATCTAGGCTGCTTGATTCCTTGTTGTTGCTTACTACATATTGTTTGCGATTTTTCAGGTAACTTTGGAAAATTTTTAAGGCAGAGCCTTCAATTTTATAGTGCTGAAGTTTATTTACTAAAAGCTCGTGAGACACACAGTCAAAGGCCTTGCTGAGGTCACAAAAGGTGACCGCAGCGAGTTCCTTTTCTTCAAAGCAGCCTAGAATTTGTTCCACCAATTTTATTAAGGCATTGGCTGTAGAAAGACCTTTTCTAAAACCAAATTGTGAACTACAGATTAACTTGTTAAACTCCATGTAATGCATAAGCTGTTTGCTGATTATAATTTCTATTACCTTAGATAAGACAGGAACAATTGCAATAGGTCTAAAGTTGTTAAGTTGATCTTTTTTACCCTTTTTAAAAACAGGAATCACCTTAGTAACCTTTAAAATGTTAGGAAATTCACCTTGAGACAGACACTTATTGATAAGAGCAGTAAGAGGAGTGATGTAACAGCAGATGGTATCTTTTACTAGTCTGTTTGAGAAACCAAAATGATCTTTGCTTGACTTATTGGACAACTGTTTAACTACATTTAATACATCATTTTCAGAGACATCATTAAAACTAAAACAAGTTACAGTCTCAGGAACATCTCTACGAACTAAAAAATCTAAAGCACAATGAGTTGTATTTTGACTAGTCAGGGTCTGTTTGATTTCTTTTGAAACATTTAAAAAATAATTATTAAATTCATCTGGAGTAAAAACATTATTATCATACCTATGAGTTCCACTTGAACCCTTCTTAGACTTATTTACAATATTCCACAATGATTTAGTTTGGTATTCTAAACACTTTATTTTTAACATATTTGCCTCCTTTTTGGCTACTCTTATTTTGTTCCTATAACATGCTTTAAGCCTATTATAACTGGTTCTAAAGAGATTGCAATTTTGCTGTTCACTCCCATTTTTAGCTAGTGAGTAGAGAAAGTCTAGCCTATTCTTTATTTCTCCAAGCTCAGGAGTGTACCAATGTGTACCTCCTGTAGGCCTATTGGGTTTCTTAGTGTTTCCAGGGTTTATTCTAATATGTTTAGTAAAGCTTATGTCATAATAATATTTAAAACTATTTACAAAGTTGTTAAAATTCTCATTAATATTTTTGTCAATAAAAACATCAGACCAGCTTTCCTTACTTAACAGATACTTAAACAGATTGATGGTTTTATCATTAATATTTGGCACATTTTTATAGACTAGACAAGGGTTGCTATTAAAATTGGGTAAGGTCACCCATTTCGCGAATAGAATATATATCTGGTTAGCATTTGTTAACATTGGTAGTAGTTTTTCCAAAAACGAAAATCCCATGTTTTTGTTTAATTATATGAATAAAATTTGTCTTTCAGTTTAAAATATATTATAAATTACATTAAAAATGACAAGAAAATAAGATAATAAAAATTATTCGGGCACCTAAATAAGTGATCAAATACTGATTAACCGCTACAGGAAAATTGGTAATAATTTGCAGCGCTCAATTCTCATAGGAACGCTCCACGAGGTTTCATGAAAGAATAAATCACCTCTATTTGAATTTGGAATTATTTTTGTGTATGCATAGGTTTATAGATTCATAAGTTCTGATACGGAAAATTGAACTGCAAATAATATTACACAATAAAAAAGTACAATTTGTATTTATAAGAGTATTTTGTACTGTTCAGGATAAATTAATTATGAACGGAAGCCATTTTCAGTTAATAGGTATATTAAGAATGTAATTTGGTAAGATGTGAGATATATTACATTGTTAAATTTCAAGAAGAGTACTTGGAATTATGATTATTTTATTGCTATGCGTAATATTCATATTCTTTTAGTACCGGTATATATTCTTATTAGTGGTCTTAAATTGACATAGTTAAACGGCTTCTTTTATCAAAATTTACCTGATGACAAATAATATTTGCTTTTTAAAGTTTATAATTAAGTTTTTAAGCATTAAACTATTCTTTTACTATACATTTATACTCGTCTTTCTGGTCAAAATATCTGCTACGACATCGTAAAACTAAATTAATGCTGGTGAAAATACTATACAATCTTTTATGACTTGGATTGCATGTATATAAATGTTTAAAAGCGAAATAAAATTATAGGTAGATAAAAGTTTTATTTTCATTAAAATACTGTACGAGGAAGCTACATACACTATTTTTGAATTATTGCAATACGATGAAATATAAAGGTTTATTGCAGGTGATGCTCCTGTTCAGCAGTATAAATAATCATAGTATTAATGTAAATGGTGAGAATAAACTAACATTATATTTGCCAGTAGCGAGAGAGTCAATCACCTGTAATGACCAATATATAGATTCAGAGCTTGATTTGGTTACACAGTTCCGCCGATGTAATCAAGACGTATCAGTTTGCGCCCTCGAGTTAATATAGTTTTATTTTGCCATGTATTTGACAACAAGCAACGTTTTAACAAGTGAAAGGACCTACATCTACTTTAATGTTAGAGTCCGACCATATTCTGGTAAACAAGTTTGAGAAGCCTTTATCATACCGATTTGAATCACGTAAAACATCGAATACTACTGAATCTGAAATTATGGATTAGAATTATGATATATTGCCATTGATAATTTGTTTGATAGAAACATTCGTTTAATTTTAAGGGTTAATGAGATTAGTTTTTGAGTGTTCATAATTTCAAATTCAAAAAGACAAAACAAACAAACGGCTGTACTCCTGCCTATGACCATGAATTGTTAAAAAATATAATAAGTGCCAAAATAAATTAATAAAATTATTTATTCATATTAATAAAATTAATTCATATTAATCAATTAATAAAATTATTCATAAATTAATAAAGAAATTGTATGGTTTTGTTGAGAATTGTACTGAGATCAAATTATTTACGCTTAAATTTGTAAGAGTAAAATAACGTACATAAAATTTTTTTATATAATATCTTATCGTGGTGAGTTACAATAAAATGGTTTGCAAGGACTTGCATTAGTGTTTTATTTCTTATAATTATGTAAGAAAGTACGATTAGAGCACTTCAAATTATTGCCTCAATTAATAGGTAATTAGTAAAACGCAGCCGAAGTATGCTGATATTTCCAATAAAACTGTTTATTAACTACTTGTTGTCAAAATATTTTTCTAAAACTGGAGCAACTGTATATTTCCTCTAAAACATTAATGAGTAAACTTGAGCAGAGACACACAGACCACAACAGACGGTAACTAATGCTGGTCTGATCTTCCCCCACTCACCCCTCATCCATCACCATCTAACATAAGGCAATACCGTAAATACGGATCCTTGCTAATATTCCACAATGTTATTTAATAAACATTGGGAATATACGGTAAGTAGTAAATTATATATAAAACGTAACTAGTAATATGTTTAAACAATGATCGTATTTATTAATACACGGTTGAAACTCATTGACTAATCTTTAAACTTTATGTGTGAAACAAAGGGAACTATCCGTAATTTGCCGAATTTCCTCAGATTTATCGTCCGGTCTCAGGGCCACAGCACTCAGTACAATTCAAGAGTTCGAAGGAGACAGCAAACGAATACAAAAACTTCAACATTCTGTATTCGGTTTGTTTTCAAATTGAAACAATTTAACGAGGTTTCTTCTTGTCGATATACTATTGGCCTTGTACCGTAGTTATAATCATTCTGCTGAATCGCGGTAGGAAGTAGGCTTTATGTTAACTAGACGCGGTACGTGGACATTATTTTGTTGGTTTGACCTCTCCAGCTTTTAGAGATGTCAACAATATAGGTTCCCGAGCCGGTCGCGGTTGGTTTGAAGAGAGAGGGGTAGTCTTCAAGTCGAGTGCAGAGCGTCTACACATGCAGCTCAGAAGCCATAGTACTTCCTCTATTCCTATACATTTGGGATATAGAGTTAATTTTTACCCGGTGTGTTTTAAGTCAAGTTTTAAATTTCTTTTTTTTCCTTTAGTGCGTAATAGTTTTTCAGCCTCCATAGTCTTCAAAGTAGTAAGTCCCGTACCAGCGTTTAGTTTTATACTGTTGTGCTAAATTTTCTAAAGTTTGCCATATAACAGAGTCTGATAATTAATTCAACTTTTGAAGTATTGTAAATTAGATTTTGATCCTAAAGTTTACATCAAGCATTGTGTAATTTTGATTTTGAATATTTTGAGAAGAGAACTTTTTATTTTATTTTGTTAATTTAAACCTTTTTGGTGAAGTATACCTTTTTAGTTTAATTTTTAATTTTGATCAGACTCTAAATTAGATTTGACAGATTAAGAGAAAATTTGAAGAAAAGCAAATCAAGATTTTGTAAAACTTTGTTAAATTTTGAGTGAAATTTAAAATTCGGAATAAATTAAGTATTTTCAAAAAGTTGTTCTGATTTATAGAAAATTAGCTCCAGACTTATAAATAATATGTACTATAATAACGGTACAGCCTATTGCCGACGAAAACTGTGTGCAGGATACAGACCTGTATTTTAATCCACAAGGTTCTGTCTGACGGAGAACCACAGTACTTAAAACCTAAGTAATATAGAAAAACATTGTCATGAGTGCCATGGTAAATTTGTAAACTTTTGAAACACCAGATTGCTGCAAGCCTAAACATTTACATTGTGAGAAACATTGTTTACCATGCAACCTTCCCAATATAGAAACTAGTAAGTAAGGGTATATTATAGATCAATATCTCCAAGTTAGACTAGCATGAACAGCACCTTGAGAAGAATGGAAAGGTAGCCTTATATGTTGCAACTCGCCTTCGGCTCGCTGGGGGCCCCAGACCCCTAATTACGGTTTTAGCAAATTCGAGGATAAGCGTATTTCGGGAACATGTTAAGTCCGAGCATTCGATGAGGAATTTGGGCGACCTTCTAAAAGAAATACTAATCTTTCCGGATTTTTTTTCCTTAATTATTTTTGATACAATTATGTCATAGTTATCTTGGGAATAAATAACGTCCAAAAATTTCATTTCCACAGGTCAATCAGTTCTCGAGATATCGTGCGGGCACTTAGTTTCAAGTGTTAACACCGATTAAGTCAATAAAGGGACAGGATTTTGCTCTGTGTTTTGTAGTTTTATGAATAAAGAAAATAAAGTTGATCTGAAGAAAAACTTACCAAAAGATTTGTAAATCAAGAAACTAAGATAAAGTGTCATTTGAACAGCAGGGGTTAACTTGACCAGATGTTTATTACTGTGTTCTAAATTGAGGCAAAATATATATTGCAGATTCATTAACGTGTATTAAAAAATAGTTTGCCATAGATCACATAGTATAAGATATATTGTCTTGTAAGGCTATTGCAGTTTCAAAAACTAGCTAAGTATGAGGATACGTAGTTCAACATCGAGTACACACGTTACTGAGACTTTCCTAGAGATACACATATATCTAATTATTGAATAACATGTGCGTGGTTGTAAGGTTCATTCTTAATAACTGTTGGTGAGAAAACTTATCGTACGTTGGTTAGCGGATGATGTATTTAATGTCACACGAGGTGGCAGCTTATTAGGAATTTGTGATAACATTATTCTATTTGAGCGTTGGTAAAAACACGTCTTTATTTAGTATCCTCTATTTGTTAACGTCACAGATAAGCAGGCAAATATAAAATAATGCAATAAGTAAATTAGAAATAAGGCAATGCTGAGAAAGCTGGAAATAATAGATGGTTTATCATGTCTCACCTCAAGTTAAAAATCCTACGCAAAGTTTTAATGTATGTGCGTAGTGCCTTGCTTGTAAATGTGTTTTCACACATATGGTGTTTCAGTGAACGCACGAAGTACTAATTATATAGTTGCAATGAGGTTCAATATTGTATTACAATAGCAATAAAAAAGTCATTTGTAAGACACGTAATTTTCTGAAGCATAGCTTTATAGTGCTCCTTGAGTTCTCTTCTTAAACTAATACATTCCGCTTTTCACTCAGTTGTAATTCTATTTCTTAAATGAATTTTTAGTTTTGAAACAAAACAGAAATGTATGTAATTAGTTATAAAACTTTAGAATACCTAACGTTGGTTTAAAGTGAGCAAAGGAAGAAAACTAACAATATTGGTGCGCGTATGATATATTGTTGTCAACACAAAGAGTGAGTTTTTCGAGAGAAGGTAAGTAATTGCAAAGGTTTAAGTAGATCCTGCTGACTGGGAGCTCTCAACTTTTGATCTTTTCCGAATCCAGTCTACAAAGAGTCCTGACTACAAGTTTTTGTTTCAGACTCAAGTTTTATCCCTTTTCGCATTTATTCTGTTATAGTTACTTTGATGATATGGGTACGACATTCAATTATGTAGTTACATAATATCAACCTAAATGTTCCATAAATAAACTTTATTTTATTTATTAAGACTTATATAGAATAAATGTACCATTTATCCTATTAATTTTATATGCGTTAATTTTTTTTAAATGTTTGATTCTAGATAACAAAAATACTTGTGGACAGATTTATACTAGATTTTGCTAGTTCATAGCTTATATATAGGAACATTTTAAAATGTATTTTTATTAAAAAATACCGATGAATAGTCTACTTTAAAATTGATATAAGAAAAAATATATTTACTGTAGATTTGCATATTTGGTGAATGCTGATTGAATCACAGCACACAACGTACCTCAAATTATCACAAAACTTTGATACAAAAAACATGTACAAATATCAACTGTTGCGTGATTGAAGTAGAAATGTCAGTACTAACACCGAACTTTTACTAAAGATGGGCCAACTGACGTATCGGCCGATCTTTTGGGGAACAGCCTCAATTAACTGTGATGGAAGCGTAAAAAAGCTGTTGCAGTGATGTGTAGTCTGGTTAGTCGTGTCAGTTGTCGGGCTGTGTTCACTAATGAAAACCTTTTGACTTTGCCTTCACTGTTTATATTATCTGTCTCGATGTTCACAACCAAAAACCTGCAATATCCCCCTACATATACACACCACAGCAACATCTTCAAAAGACCCATATCATATATTGGTCTTAAAATACAATACTATGCCGCATAGTTTGAAAACTTCTTTAACTAAGGCCTTTATAAAAAGGATTTATAAAGCAGTACTTCATAAAACTTGCATTTTACTCTGTGGACGAGCTGTTGAACGGTACTCCTTAGTCTGGACCATAAAAATGCGCTATTGACGATCAATAGTAGTTTTATTGACGTTGTTGTCATGTTAGCTATTAATAATACATTTATGTGTGCGATTGCCCCCTGTTTGAGTACTTATGCGTAGATATAATTTACAATGTACCAAAATTTTAAAAGTTTAAATTCTATAAATGTGTTTAGGAACATATGCATAGACGTTATACAGATTATCATTTATTCAATAATTTTGTGGTCGTCCCATTTAAAAATATGTTTGTTAATAATATAGCACTGCGAACAAATCACTAAATTCTAAATGTGAGAAGACTATCTGGCAGTCTATTTCACAGCTGCCTTGGTGGTGTAAGATACCATAACATGCATGGCCGCCTCTAACTTGATCAGTGAGGTAAACTTACTCCCTGGCCTGCCGTAGGCTCCGATACTTGTGTAACAACAAAGTTCCCTCAACAAACATTGTGTACATTGTAGTGGCATGTCTTCCTGAAAAAAAAAAAACTTTGGTAGTATAATATAACAGAGTTTATAAATAGATTTAATATTTGTTCGCCTACTCAATTTTAATTCACAGTCTTTCTAACAATAGTATTTGATATTTCAAGCCTGCTTGTGGCATTTTAAATATTAGCGTACTTAAAAATTTGGTAGGTTAATGCTCTTGGCATGACAGCAATCTTGAGTTATAAGTTAGATAAATATCTGACCTAAATTATGTACCGTGCTTATTATAAGATTTAATATCTTTCTTTAAAAATGCATTAACACATAAGTCACAGAATATTAATGCCGTGTTTTTATAATATTCATCAAATAACTAGAAACGCACACTAGTCATTTGTTTAAATCCCTCTTGTTACATTTCATTGAAGTAGTTTGGGGTGAAAATATTACATTACTGTGGTAAATTGTGTTTGCTTCACGATGAATATTCACGAACATATTATATTTAACAAATGATAATTGATGAATAGTTTTATATGCCTGTTGGATCCGATTAGGTTTGAAAAGTTTTGGATTTACACGAGAAAAGATTGTACCGAATTTGTATAAAGTCATACATGCCAGTTACAGTGTTTACGGATAGTCAAACAGACCGACAGACAGACGAATCTTTCACCACTTGTCGAATGTTATGTCTCATTGGGCCTCGATGTAAATGGAGAAGATCGACCAAACCAGGTTTGTGTAAAGCGAGAGAGTCAATCACCTGTAATGACGATATCTAGATATGAAGCTCGATGTAATTACAAAGTTCCGCCGATGTAATCAATAGGTATCAGTTGGCGCAAAAGTTGGTTTGTGTAAAGCGAGAGAGTCAATCACCTATAATGACGATATCTAGATATGACGCTTGATGTAATTACAAAGTTCCGTAGATGTAATCAATAGGTATCAGTTGGTGCCAAAGTTAGTTTGTGTAAAGCGAGAGAGTCAATCACCCGTAATGACCGATATCTAGATATGAAGCTCGATGTAATTACAAAGTTCCGCCGATGCAATCAATAGGTATCAGTTGGCGCCAAAGTTAGTTTGTGTAAAGCGAGAGAGACAATCACCTGTAATGACCGATATCTAGATATGACGCTCGATGTAATTACAAATTTCCGCCGATGTAATCAATAGGTATCAGTTGGTGCCAAAGTTAGTTTGTGTAAAGCGAGAGAGACAATCACCTGTAATGACCGATATCTAGAAATGACGTTCAATGTAATTACAAAGTTCCGCCGATGTAATCAATAGGTATCAGTTGGCGCCAAAGTTAGTTTGTGTAAAGCGAGAGAGTCAATCACCTGTAATGACCGATATCTAGATATGACGCTTGATGTAATTACAAAGTTCCGCCGATGTAATCAATAGTTATCAGTTGGCGCCAAAGTTAGTTTGTGTAAAGCGAGAGAGTCAATCACCCGTAATGACCGATATCTAGATATGACGCTTGATGTAATTACAAAGTTCCGCCGATGTAATCAATAGGTATCAGTTGGCGCCAAAGTTAGTTTGTGTAAAGCGAGAGAGTCAATCACCCGTAATGACCGATATCTAGATATGACGCTTGATGTAATTACAAAGTTCCGCCGATGCAATCAATAGGTATCAGTTGGCGCCAAAGTTAGTTTATGCCCGCAAGTTAATATCATCTCATTCACTGTGTGTTTCACGACCAGGATTGTAATAATTACAAACGATGAATCAAACAAATATCACATTTTCAGTTATATAAAAGAATAAAATTTATAAAACCATTTTATAAATTAATTTTTATTTCATTTCCAGTATAATTTGTAATTTGAGAAAGTTTATTGTGTTTTTATAAATCCAATTTCTTGTTCGTAATGCATTAATAATTCCACATTATTGTTACGATTATTACATTATTTTATGAATAGTAGCTATAAATATGAATTAAAATAGAATGTTTGCTCTGACCTAAAAAAAAATCCCATTAGAAATAGAAAATATTTAAAACTTGTTTACAAGCCTCAAATATATAACGTTGCGATGGAAATAGTGCCAGCACTTTTGACACACCTCTATTGTAGAGTTAATACTCTACTGCTTATTGCCTTATTTAGAGACATCAAGAGCTGAAAATTTATCAAAGCCTCTACATAATGTCTAATATTGACGAATCCATTTTAAGGCATTAAATAATAATAAATAATGACCACTATAATAACGAAAATTCTTCCTTTATTCTCCCTTCCCCGCCCAGAAATATTTCTCAGGTATACTTCTTCAAACAACAAGATTTACAATGTTATAAAAAAGGTTTTCCCAATAAACCTATTCATAATTCCCTAATGTTAAAATTAATACCTGTAATGTATCTGTGTATTTCCACTTTCACAATTTCTATTATACATTACCAAAGACACATTTGACCAGAACAGACGGTGGCTAACGTCTTTTTGACCACCCTCCCACCTACACGAGAACCGCAACTACCCATCCTTGCTGACGTCATAGACTAGCATTCTTCTACTGTAAACACCAAAGCAACACGATTCAAAAATTCTTTCCATCCTGTAACTTTCTCTCAAAAGTGTAAGCACTTGCTAACACTTTTTGCACAAATAATCAAGCAGTGCTACTACAACAAAGTGTTTAATCTTTCTTAACCTAATTGGTTGATACGATAATTAACGATTGGAGTAATTCATTGTAGCTCAGATTTTACTTATTTATATTCTACTTTGAACTAATCTTGACCATTTAAAAAGTCACATGAAGCAAATAATCTTAGAAATGTGACAAATGTATCCTCCTAAATCCTAGTCGTAGATGCAATGCTGACACAAACACTTGGTCTTCCCAGTTGGACACTCATGCTGGTAGTTACTGATTTTACAAATGGAGGCTCCCGACTTCATACTCAATTTATTCTAAAAGTAGATCTTACAGAGAGTTGCACTGGATCTATTTTTTCCGTGTTTACGTCCAATGCGATAGTATAGCACAATGGTGATGCTATTGATTCAAGTACGTTTGAAGAGGCGTAACTCCTAGAACATGTTTGCCGAATTAAATATCCTTTACAAGTTGACCTTTTATGATCTTTCTGAGCGAGAAAGTCATTATAAAATAAAAAAAAATAAAAGAATATAAAACCCTGAGTGGTTATGAGATGCACTAGTTTTTGTAGTATATTTTGTAGTGATTATAATCATATTGTAATTGGCACGTTAAATATAAACTTACAAGTAGGGTATAAACCATATAATAAAGAATAAACACAAATTGGAAATTTACGTTAAGACTCTGTGCCAAAATTTGATCACATTCGAAATATTATACCTGAAGGTCACTGACAGAAGATGCATTGTGTAAGTTTAGAAGTCAGTGGTATAACAAATTTGTTTCTAAACAAAAGCTATAGTGAACGTAAAAGCGTTTAATTTTTTAAATATTGTTGAAAGTATTTTTGACTTTTATTGTATCTTATATAATTGTAATAAAGTAGTGCATTTTGCAAATAAAATGTAAGACAAAAATAAATTAAATAACTAAATTATAAAACAATCGAATACTCACAATCTAAAATTAACTTCCACTGAGCAATCCCGTGTGCCATTTAATTTTGCCTTATTACGGAAATAATAAAGACCATCATAGTAGTGTAGTAGGGTAAGTAGTGATATCTAACCGAAAGGTTATAGCAAATTAATTAAAGAACCCTCTAAAAATATTAATTCCCATATATTGGCCAACTATGGAATACGTGAAGTGAAATTGGAAATACATATAAGACTGGAGCTCATTAAAGCTATACAATTTATTTTATGTATGTTTTCACTAACTCATATAAAGATGTTTAATTTTTACTATGAGATAATTAATTGTTAAAACGACCTGTTAAACATAAATAACAATTTTTATATCATACAACTGGACACGAAACCCCATGAATCACTAGGCAATATGAATTATCATCTACCTTTTGACATCCAACGTTCTTTCTGACAATATTAATGTTGTCGTGTGAAAACAACTCATATATCTGCCTGAATATTTTATCTTCTAGACTTCTGTCATATTCTAAAACACAATGTAAATGCACATTTCATATCTAAAGCATTACGTATTGAACTCTGTTTTGTAATTAATGGTTATTTCTCATGGTATTTTATAGAAATATTAATCAACACTAGTATGTAATGCCACAGATTTCCTCTCTTAATTCGTTACTACATCTCGGAATTGTTTAAATTTTCATGTTGATAAAGATTATAGCTTATATTTTCTTATTGAAAATGAAACATACAAAAATTTTAACCCACTAAAAGAAAAATTGCTGGATCAATAACGCTGCAGTATTTTGCATTGAATAGATTGCATAGTTTTGATTAACGATTCCTTCCTAATAAAATACACTTTTGGCGGTTCGTAATTTTGACAGAAAGTACTTTGTCTGATTTTTGATAACTAATTTAAAATACATTCATTATGTGCTAGCTATAATTAGAAATATTTAATAGAAGAGATAAGTTAAATATAAAAGGTCCTTGTAAGAAGCCAATATTATTTAAAAAATAATCTGGTATATTCTTACAAGAAATGGAAGGTAAAATTTTGTAAGTTTGTATCACAAAAATAATATTTAATAATAATTGAAGTATCTAGAGTAATAATTATTAGGCAATGTGACTAAACAGGTTTTTGTCATAAATAACAAAATATTAAAATACAAAAATGAGTAATTCATCAAACGTACTTATTGGTACAGTACGTAAATAGATATTGTACATAGTTCTACACTTTAATGAAGCACTCCCGTCCCAACACATGTATGTGCTTCAAAAATCTCTAGTTACCATTGTTTTTACAACAGATCAGCTGTTTCTTTCAGAGTTTTTGTTCGCTCTTTTCCCATAAACCTCCAACAAATTACTGATCGCGTTCTAAAATTCGTTGTCCGACCTTGATAAAGTACGTACAGTAGTAATATTTGCTTCTTAATAACAAAAATGTAATATCTTTTTTATACAATTTTAAACACAATAGTTTACCTCCTTTACATTGAAATTCATGTGCAAGAAGTGCCTACGCAGATATTGTTATATTAACTTTTGCTTGCCTGTTCTTTGCTTGAGTAAAATACCTTTATAATACAAGCAGATTTCGTGTTCTATAAAATTATTACTGGGCAGTAAATACTGAAATAATATTTTTTTTACTGTAAAAGTTTTGAATGGCAAGGCAAAAACATTCAAGAGCTCTTCTGTCGAGAACTTTCCAACACTGTACCCTCGTTCTGCACTCCAATATGAACAGTTTGTCTGTATCAGCCGGCTGTTACAATCGCATGTGCCGTTACACAAATTCAAAGAGACACTATACGAGTGCCATTAAAGTATATAGAAAGCTGCCAAGTAATAAAATAAAATAATTGATATTTAGTAAGCATAATGAAGAACCCATTTTCAAAGACACATGCCAATAATTTATTACACATCTGAAGAAAAGACATGGCCATCAGGGATTTTATTAAACATAAATTATTATTTATTACTCTTTTATTAGCTGGCAGCGACGTCTATCGTTCGATGAGCTAGAACAATCTCATCTATGTTTGTCTGTCTGTATGGATGACTATGAGTTCTATAATAGTGGATGTCCAACCATGACTTTGGCTGAGCGTAGTTGAAGCCTATTACTGAGTAAGGGAGCAACACTTTTTTTATTTGTCGGGGAGTTTTAAATTAGCTAATCTATATGATTTTCCATCTTTAAATATGGCCTAAGGACATCTCGACAATGACATGACCAAAAGACTTAAAACTTTGCATGCAACCTCACAAAGTTTGTTACGCCAGTCGTGGCATGGCGTACTCGTACCTTGTATTATTAGTACCCAAAGGATAACTCGTATGATATACTAAGCTTCAGTATTATTGACTAATACTTACTTTATATTGCTCAAATTCCTAGAATTCACAATTAATGCACATGAGTAAAGACCTTTGCGGATTTTAACGTGTGGGGAAAAAGAACAGTTGAATTAAATGCAAAATTTCATGCTATTTTGAAACTCAATTTCGTACTTGCCCCTTTACAATTTTTCGTATATCCTAAAATTTTAAATACAATGAAGTTTAAAAACTAACACCAGCTGTGTTTATATGGGAGTGAAGATTATTTTTTATAGTAAACTCTAAGTAGGATTAACGTTGCGAGATGGATTTTATTAATCTCATCTTAATTGTATACTTGTTTTTTCCAATTTATGTTCCTTCTTTAAATAAAACTATAATAAATCACATCAATTTAACAGATTCTATGTTATTTTTAACTCCAAACAGTTATTAGTTTTTTTTTAATAAACAAACTATGTCGATCCTTAGTTTAGGCCACTGTTTTTTTATGCCACGAGCTTTCTAAAATTGACACTAATTCACTTTTGATTATTAAGTTTTATCTCGTGAACTACCAGCTATATATTATATTGGTTAATTGACCGAAGGTTAGTGGAGCGTATTATTCGATAGTCTTGAAAAACTTCATTTGTGACTGTCCGTATGCTCACGAGTCTTATTTGTTATATGATGAACATTAAGTTGATGATAAATCTCACTTCATGGAAATATTTAGGGTTAATGAACATTTTACATTGGACTTATGAATAACCTTTATGGTGACGAGAACACCATATAATAAACCAATTTGTAAACAGACTTGAGTACAATCATATGACACTGTAACATGAAATGTTCAATGGATGGTTGATAAGGTTTTTGATACATGATATCGGGTCCAAAGGACTGGAGTGTCATGCACTTAAACAACCAAATATCAAAATAATTCATTGTATGAGTATTTCTAAAGAGCAAAGTAGAGGTTGGTAGTGATACATGTCGTGGGATTTGGCTGAGCATCAGTAAAGCCTATAACTCAAGGGGATATATATATATATATCCCCTTATATATATATATACAATGAAATTAGCTATAAACTGGCATGCTACTTCCAAGGTTACAAAGCCTCAAACTCAAATATCTTTATTGCCATAAAAACATAAATGCATAGCAAACGTCTTGAACATATTTTATATACAATGGTATTGTGCAAACTTAGCAACTAAAATGACTTATCTTTTATAAAATCGTCAACACAATAATACTCTTTGTTTATTAAAATTTCCTTTAAAATATTTTTAAAACTCTTCTAGGCTTGCTTCCGATTTTAGGTTTGAAGGAAGTTTATTATAGAAGATGGTGTGGGTATATATGGAATGGTTTTGGAAAAAGGCTGTTTTGTGAAAAGGAATGGCTAGGCAGTCATTGTTTCTAAGGGTTCTGAGAGTTGAAGGCCTAGAAAAGAGGTATACTTTTTTTTGGAAAGACTAGTGACTCGAGTATGTAGATTGAGGGGAATGTCAAAAGTTTATTTTCCTTAAGCCTGATTTTGCCGGACATTTCTCATCGTTCAGTGATAAAAAAATCAGTAATACTAAATTTTTTATATCTGCAATATGATCGTTTAGAAGGAAGGTGATTGCTCTGTGTGACGTTACCTAATGCTGGGGCCGTCGGCTCCCTCATTATAGTGCCAGTGCCTCCTCTTCAGTTTCTGTTTTAAGTTCTTTTCGTTGCTGTTTATTGTATATTTATTTGTTATGGTATTTATAAGACATACCATAACCTCTTACACCAGGGAGTTTAAGGGTTCAAACACTGCAATTGACAATATCTTTACTAACATTGATCCTAGCTTGATAAATAGCAATGTGGTGATAACTGCGTTATCAGATTATCATGGTCAGGAAGCTGTTATCGTCCTCCCAGCTAAGACCATACCTTTGCCTAAGTTTAGAATGTCGCGAAGGATAACGTCCCGCAATATCCAAACATTCAGGCATTTTCTAAAAAATGAAACATGGAGTAGTGTGGTTTAAATCAGGGGACTTCAATGATAGATTTAATGAATTTACAAATCTAATTTCTTATTACTTTGAAGCAACTTTTCCTCTGACAAAGACAAGAATACACCCTCTTAATTCTTCTAACAGGATCGTCACGGAGAGTCCCGAAATTCTAAGGACTCAAGGATCAGCTACAGTTTTGCTATTCCTTTACGAAGGACCTAGAATCCTCACATTCCTCCTGATTGGCATACAGAAAATTAAGGCGTTCCTATAAAAGTGCAATAAGGAAGTCTAAGTCGGATCAACTCCTGAGTAGGATCTCTGAATCAGCAAATAAGACAAAAACCATTTGGACTCTCATTAATGACAGCAAGCCTTCCAGAAAAAATAATATTGTTTTCCCCACTTTGCTTGATTCTGATGACAATGAAGTTAGGGATCCTGTCAGGGTTGCCAATATGTTTAACAACTCTTCTCGACTATTGGTCAATACCATGACACCAGTGGAAATATTTCTCATGGCCTAAGCGAGTCAACACAAACTACTACACCACAATCTGTAACCAAGTCGTTGTTCTTGTCCCCCACCACAGAGCAAGAAGTATCGCGTGTGATACTTGCTTTAAAACCTAAGCCATCTTGTGGAAATGATGGACTATCGTCTAAGCTTTTCAGGCAGATCCATGATTTAATTTCTTCCCCACTTGCTTATTTAATTAATTTATCCTTTTTAAATGGGTGAATTTCCTAATTCACAAAAACACGCTATAGTCCACCCTCTCTACAAGAGAGGAGCTAGGAACGTTTGTAGTAACTTCAGACCTATTTCGCTGGTTACAACCTTTTCTAAGATATTTGAAAGAATATTTCTGGATAGATTGTTGTCTTTTCTGGCGAGAGAAACGGAGTTCTCTCTTGCAAGTCAGTTTGGTTTCATTAAAGGAAAATCAACCACTGACGCATTTGACTCTGTTATTTCATTTTTGACACAGGCTCTGGACTCGGGCAATTCAGCTATGGGATTGTTTTTCGACTTGACCAAGGCCTTTGATATGGTTAATCATAAAATTTTGCTAAAAAAACTTCACTTACTTGGCATTAGAGGTGTATCGTACTGTTGGATTTCATCTTACCTGCGTGGGAGGACGCAATCAGTTCAGCTTCCTTTTTTGGACAGCTATAGCTGTCAAAGAACAGCCTCCGTCAAAACCATGTGAGGTAATAAGAGGAGTCCCCGCAGGGTTCAGTACTGGGGACCAATCCTGTTCCTCTTGTTTGTGAATGACCTCCCAAATTGCATTTCTGGTCCCAATGCCAAAATTTGTCTTTTTGCAGACGATACATCCTCACAGTGAAAGCCCCAAACGACTTGGACCTCATGACTCTGGCTTCTGAAGAAGCACAAAAAATATCCCAGTGGTTTCAGCATAACCAGCTCGTAGTAAATAACGAGAAAACTCAAATGATCCATTTTTCTATCAGAAGTTCTCAGGATTTGGAGCAAATTCCATTCCACTTGGGGGATGAAGAGATTTCATCTGGTTAAGTCGCTAAAGTTTCTAGGCGTTCAGATTGACAATAAATTAAGCTTCCACGATCATATTGAGCTCGTTTGTAGGAAACTAAGCTCGGGGATTTTTGTTATTAGAAACCTGTCAAAGTTTGCTGATACCAGAGTGATCTTGGCTGCTTACTATGGGCTTATCTACCCCTTTCTCACATATGCTGTAGTCATTTGGGGATGTGAAAGTGTACGTACAAAAATTCGTTTTTAAACTCCAGAAAAAGGGCGTTGAGAGCGGTTTTTGGGAAACCGTGTAGAACTTCTTGTAGGTCGCTTTTTAGGGAGGCAAAGGTTCTAACATTCCCATCGAGTTATATCTTGTACTGCGTGACATTTGTTCACAAAAACCTCCACCTTTTCAAATCTCAAAATCCCCTACATCGTCACAATCTACGTCACTCCAATATGATTACCATTCCTGTCCATAGAAACAAGTTTTTTTGAAAGACATTTATTAACCAGCGGCATTAAACTATATATAATGCACTCACAGACTCTATGAAAACAAAAACAAGTCCTTCTTTTGAGAGGGAGAGGTCAAGCGGCATTTGGTACAGCGGGCTTACTACAGTGTCAGGGACTTTGTCGAGTGCTCTGGTCAGACTAGCTTATATTAAGCTTTATGTTAAGACTAGCCACCTATGTAAGCTTTAGTTTGATTTATTTTAGCATTGACAAAAACTTTAGTGCTGTTTAAATTAATCTGACGTTTTTATATTTAATTTTATTGGGCTATTCTGAAAATAACTTAATGTAATTAACTTTTACATAATATTGTTGACGCTATTTTGCAGTGTTCTACTGTCTGACAATAAAGAATTTCTGATTTCTGATATAGTCTTTCAATTGTAATAGTAGCTCTATTCACTGTTTACCTAATCTCTATTCTTGTTATTGTTACCTGATATTTCTATTGTTGTTAGTATATAGTATAGTTTATTTCTTAGTTATTATAAAAACTGCAGACCTATACACTGTTAACTCAATCCCACTCTAGTTTATCCTACTGTTATCTTAGATTCTTTACTGATGTTAGTCCTTTTTTATATAGTTTATTTACTGTATTTTCCTTTATAGTATTTATTAATTGTTGTTATTTCTTATTTAAATAGCTCTCATTAGGCTCTATGTTCTACGTCCTATTGCTATACAGTGTTTACTAGCCTTACAATTTCCAGTCTTGTACAGTTGTTACCTGTGTTGTTTGCTGGTCATGCCTCCTTGTTGTATTTTACTATTTACTCTCTGGCTTATTAGCTCCTAAGAAAACTTTAGTACATCTTGTCCATAATTATTTTTTTTGTTACTTTTGTATAAAATTGGCGATTGCCGTTGAAATAAATAAATAAATCAGTATTCTTCGGGTAAATAACTAACCTAACACATAATTACAAACTACGTTAAAACAAACAAATCAAACCAGAGCGTTGTGACACGAGTAAGTCTGAAATCACAACCACTATATTATGTGGTAACTTTACTAACATGCTCTTGATAAGAAACAAAACACCACATTAATTATTAAAACTGAACTACAGAATACAGCTCACAATAGGTCTGCATTCACCGACCATCCACCTATGACTGACCAGGGGCCAATAGTAAATGGCAATCGTAACGGCAGAAACAAGATGGCGGTAAAATCTTGTTAGGTTCAAAACTGTCCGAAAAAGATGTGTTAGGTGTTAGTAGTGGTATGGTAGTGTCTTCACTTTATTGACTTCTGTTAACTTACACGAAAGTATGTAAACAAAGACCCCTACAAGCTCTAAATTTGCTCACTCTTTAAGTTATACTAAAGACCGTCTTCACGAAGTGACGTTGTGTTATGTTCACTATACTACTTAATACTAATATACTACCAATAAAAAAATGTATTTACGTCCAAAATAAGCACGTCCGTTAAACAAATCTTCCTCTCATATTATTTTTGTAATTGAAAAGTATCTTGAATGTACCAAAGAGAACGTTAACAGAAATGGTTTTAATTGAGTTTAGTTTATAGATGAAAACAAGGCAGTTTTATGACGGAAGCAGGAACAGGAATTTGTACCCGAATCGTTGCTGACGACGCCGGTTACTTTATGTCGGTCGACAGTAACGGTTGTGTTTGGACGCGGGAATTACTTCATCTTCCACAATATAAAATATGTCTCCGTCTATAACGCTACTGGAAGTTTGTCCATGCTGGAATTGTAAATTAAAGAAAGTAATAACTTTGTGATCAGTATAGATACCCTTAAAAGTATTTCAATCTATAGCAACACATTCCGTGAATACGACAGAAGTAGTTATTGTATTTATAGATACATATTAAACAATGAAAAAATCTTTTCTTATTGTTTTTATTACACGAAAATGTCTCACTCGGGTTATTTTAAAATGATTGTTTATCTCTTTAATCCTCATAAAAGAAGTCAAAGTCAAAGTCAAAGCGTTACAATAAAATACATTGCATGACAAAGGTCAATATACATTTAATAAAAAGAACAACAATGTATCTTAATTACTTAATATTAATGGGACATCAAATAATCTCTAACAGAGTAATACTCTCTATCAATAAAAAAAACACTTAAGTTTAGATCTGAATTTAGGTACTACTTCTTCGGATCTCAATTCTAACGGGAGATGGCTAAATAATTTAACCGAAGAGTAATACAACTGTCTTTCAAAAAATGATGTACGGTGCTTTGGAGTTGGCAAACGGAAAGATTTTCTTAAGTTGTAATATTTAGATAGATCAGAGGTAAAAATATGCATGTTTTTCCTTAGGAAGGTTAATGTCTCCAGGATGTATAGGCACGGGAATGTAAGTATTTTGTTGGTTCGGAAGTACCCCCTACATGATTGGTTTCTAGCTAACCCCAACACAATCCTGAGAGATTTATTTTGAAGCCGAAAAAATGTATTGTGTCCTGGTATTTTCAGACCCCCAAATATGCAGTCCGTAGGTAAGGTGTGGGTAAATACATCCATAATATCCAGCCAAAAGAATATCTCTATTAGCAAAATGGGACAGTCGACGCAATACAAAGATTCCGCTGCCCAATTTGCTACATTAGAAGAAAGCTGTATTACTTACCCCCCTGCTCTGTTACTTAGGAATTTTTTTAAGTTTGCTCCTTAACATGTCTTTCCCAGTGAAGTAGAGGGCTAATGATATACCTGTAATTATCAATTGGTTTCAGAGTCTGATTAATTATTCTTCTACCAAAGCTGCTATCATTCACTTCGGTTTCTGGCTTCACTATTATTTTAATTATCAGTGCAAATTATTGTGGTCCTGCGGTGTAATGCGTCATTGTAGATTTAAATATTGAGTAATTTTTAGAGTCGAGATTTAATAAGGAGAAAGCTTCATTTACGTGACAAATAAATTCAGAATGTAACGTAAAACCTAGCAAATTAGAGATTTTTCACGTCTGTCTTTATAACAAATTTTGAGATTAATTAATATCTATAAAACAGTCACAATAATTGTATAAAACATAAACTAATTTGAAAATAGAATATACTATACTTGTGTGATTCAAAATTAAACAACCAAAATTGATTTAATTCCTATTGTTTAATTTATAAAAACAGAACACAAATGTTGAAAATTGTTTAAATTGAGATAAAATGCTGACTCCGTTAGTATTAATAAAAACAGATTTTATATATTAGCCATTAGTTTTGGTAAAATTAATTGATGAATTGACAGTCTAAAACTTCACAGAACATATAGAATTAAGTTGTCATTAAAGCTTACACAAATTCCACGGAATGACTGCGCCATTTTGCTTCCTACACTGTGCCATTGGTAGTCTACTTTAATTAAAAAAATCCTCATTAAAGCTTACCCAAATCCCATCGTGTAACATACACCATTATAGAACTCGATATTGCTTATATTGAAATGATGCTTCATGCACATATTCAACTTTTAGATCGTTTTCGATATTTCCTACGGACAGACATACAGGGAGAAAGAAATTATTTTTTTTGCATCCACTCGAGTGAGGGTATTCACTAATGCTCACCAAATAAATTTATGAACTTCTAAACCATATATCACCTCATAGATCTAAAGAAAATAGAAATATGAACCGATATCTTTATATTCGATAGGATATTCCATGGAAACTTATTGGCAAAAAGGGAGCACCATTCCAGAAAATAAAGCACGGTCTGACAACGCCCTACACCTTACTTTGAACTAAAACTCGTATCTAAGCAACAAAATACATAAACTATCTTAAATAATCCTCTACCCTTCGCAAGTGTGCGTTTTAATAGGAAGTTAGTAACATGTCCCTTCTTTGATTTATTAATGGTAGTAGTGGTAAGTAGTAAACTAGTAATTTTATTTATAACTAGCGGGCCCGGAGCGCTTTGCTGCGCATTTCAATAATTTTTTGCAAAAGTTGCCCGCGGCTTCGCACGCAATTTCCCGTTGAAAACAGTACACTATATTCACTTATTCTTTTTCTATCACATTCTAAACATTGCTGAGATAATTGATAGTCGTTCCATCGTGAGCCTCTTGGGCGTATTATGAAGGTATATACCATATTCCTGCCTCTATCTAGCTGTTACCCACGGCTTCGCACGCAAATCTTAAGAACCGAAGTCCTTATATTACTTAGTAAATTTTTTTTTTACTATAATAAATTTTAGATTAAATTAGTTATATCTCCGATGCCACGATTGAGCTTGCTTTGTTGTCTCGATCGAGAGAATATGTACACACGGAGTTTTGAGAACCATACTTCTGTCAAAAAAAACAACTAAGGTTGATTTTATAACATTCTTTATATTTGTAGCCAACGTAAGATAGTAATTATGATATCTGCATTACTCTTCTGATCAAGCATGAGCATGGTTTATATTAAATAAATATTGCAGTTAAAGGTGAATTTTTACGTCAAATTTGAATTGTATTATCTGGATAGTAAAGTCTATGTTTAACAGTGATTGCAAAAACAGTTTTAAACAAAATTTGTCGTTTCTCTTAAGCTTACTCTATGCTTTAAAACTATAAGTGTAATATATGTTTACAAAGAACAGCTGATTAAAAATTTGAAAAGACGTTAACATATGTTTGCTGCAATGCATTTCTTATGGGTATTTCTGTAACCAGTGGGGCGGAATCCTGAATCGGGAAAGGGATGGGCATAGCTTATAAACCTTCTCCGTGGAAAAATACATATACGTACAAATTTTCATCATGATCGGTCCAATAGTTCACGATTCCATAAAGGACAAACATACAAACATTCATTTTTTATATATATATAGATGTTTCAATAATAGTACATAAAAATTCATAAAAATCTAAATCAAACACGCAGAAAATGAATAATGATAAAACAATTTGCATTTATATTTACTGCGTACATCATCCGGAATAAAATTTTAGTTTAACGTATTCGTAAATTAAAATAAGGCTCGGTACTAATAAGAGATTATAATTGAACTAGTTTAATTAAATTCTACTATTATTAGTAATAAACTCTCTCATATTTATTACATAATACGGCAAATTATCTTACCGTAGTTACTTGACCACTTCTTCTACAACCAAGAAAAACATAATACTTGGCGTTTTTATCTTCTGCAAGTTTCAAAGCATTACTGTAGTGTAGTTAAAATTAAAATAGGTGTGTTGAAAGCAAATAGAAGCATAAGCTATAAAGACGTATGTAGGCACAATATATTTCTCCTAGTAATTAAAATACAAGAATACACCAGCTTTGGTTAGTCTTACTAGTAGCGTTAAAAACTCTTCTTATCTTACTGGAACTCGCGCAGTGTGATCCTATTAGTTATACAGGGAATGAGAGCACAGTAATCTAATCAGTCTCAATAACGCATTGATAATACACAGCTTTCACAAACATACTAGCCATGTGACAATATTTTGTCACGGCTTTAACGAAACGCCCGTAAGTTTCATTCTAAAAAAACCATGTCGAATATCGATTATCTATAAGCTCTTTTATTTACATTAAATAAATGAAGATATTTCATTGTTTATAGTTCCTAATCTTCCAAAAGCTCATTATTTTTTCTTGTAAACGTACATTTAAAATTTCAAGAAGCTTCGACGTATTTTTCTAAATAACTAATAAAAATAAAAAGCGTTTAGGTATGATATCTTTAAAATCTAATACCACAAATTTAGACCATAAAATTATTTTTTCTTATGGAGCTAAAATCATGGTGACCGTCCCTTTAGCAATAAATAACTTTAGGAATACAAATTCTTAGGAATAAACAGGCTTTAACGCTAAAATTACCCTACTGTTATGTAAAGATTCAAAGGTATATACAATAAGTTAATATTTTTTACATATATTTCAATATTTAAAAATTTTACGAATATTTCTATAAAGAAGTTGAGCACTTGTATTTAAAATAAACTGTCAATGTGTTGTTTCCAAGCTTTATACAGTTTGAATTACTACACGGCTGTTTAAAAAAAGAACATTATTAAAAATGACTACGTGTCAGATTGAACTTAAGGAGGAACCAAGGTCAGTATCATGGACACACACACACACACACACACACACACACACACACACACACACACAGAGTTTTACAACTTTAATGAACACATACGTTTTAATTAACTGTTGTTTAATATGATTTTTTTTAAACTAAGTTGAAAAAGTATTCTCATCGTTATATACATCATTACGCATTGAAATATATTTTTTAACTGGAGACATAACTGTAGATAAACCAATGAAAAATTATTTAAAAATATTTTGTGGGTTTTACGAATCTATCTATATATACATTTTTCCTTCGTCGAATAAAAAAAAGGAAAACTCTACTATGGCACTAGAAATATCTTAACCCAGAAGTATGTTACATGAGAAAGAAGTAAACGCTTTATGACCGAAGTCGGTTTCCGAGATCTATGTATTTGAATTTATTGATCGGGGCAATAAGAAAGACTCAGCTTTGGTGACAGAAATATAATTAATTCAAACCAGAAATTATCCTACTCGTGAAAAACATGTCAATTTAAACTCTGATCCTCTTAACCATGAATATTAAAATAATATGTACCTGATATAAGACATGTATGGTGTATGTTTGTTTGAGTTTGTAAAGTGTCATAGGAATCCCACAATATCGTAAACGCTTTTGCTAAGTAGTATAAGGACTTTGATTTTGAAAATTGCGTGCGAGACCCTGGTATCAGCTAGTGAAAAGTTTAGGATTGATATCATTTAATAAAACATCTGTAATATCAGATTTTATTAACCAATACAAAGTTCAGGATAGCGAATGGTCTCAAGATTAGACTATAAATAGAATAACCATTGGATATATTTAGTCTAAATCTTGTAGTGACTTTTATATAACCTGAACCCTTTACAAGACTTGGCAAAAGTCACTGTATTTTTAAGCTATCAAAATAAGAATCTCACTTTATGAACTTTTCTATAGGAACGAAATATGAGAAGGAAGGTCAGTGGGCTATAAACCAAACGTTGTAAAACGCAGCCCATGAATAAGTCATTGGCAGAACAAAATAGGATGAACCCTGGGCTCGGCGGAAAGGGACTGTTTTTATTCATTGGTATCAGTTGTGTCAAACTCGTCTCAATCACAAATAAGTTGTTTTGATATTTCTTGCTGCTTTTAATCTGGATGTCGCTCTCGCAGTCTTTTATAATGCGTATAAGATGACTGTTAGGGCATATTTAAAATATTTCAGTACCAGCAAAAATACCCAGAACGGGTATATAAATAATTGATAAAACATTATTTCATGCATTCTATGTATACTGTACAGGAAATAATCTCAAAATTTGGATTATTAAAAAAAAATTTAATACAACAAAAAATGTTATGAAATACTTATAGATAAAATTATAAACATTAAGAAAGTAGCCTGCTCAAACAGCTGTTGAAAAAAATCGGACAATGCAACGCTAGTACTAACGTGTGCCGTGATATGGGCGAAGGTCATATGGTGAGCAGTACGTTAAGGACAACGGGAGCTGCAAAGTAGATATATTACTTTGAACCATAGATATATTACAGTTTCTCTGGTCAATTAGATTACAGAATGCGTTGTTAATTACGGACAATGATGGCTGCAGAGTGGACATCTATAGATGTACAATAGATATATTACAGTTTTGTGGTCAATTAGATTACAGAATGCGTTATTAATTACGGATAATGGTGGCTGCAGTGGCTTTCTATGGATGTATAATAGATATATTACAGTTTTGTGGTCAATTAGATTACAGAAAGCGTTATTAATTACGGATAATGGTGGCTGCAGTGGCTTTCTATAGATGTATAATAGATATATTACAGTTTTGTGGTCAATTAGATTACAGAATGCGTTATTAATTACGGATAATGGTGGCTGCAGTGGCTTTCTATGGATGTATAATAGATATATTACAGTTTTGTGGTCAATTAGATTACAGAATGCGTTATTAATTACGGATAATGGTGGCTGCAGTGGCTTTCTATGGATGTATAATAGATATATTGCAGTTTTGTGGTCAATTAGATTACAGAATGCGTTGATAATTACGGACAACGGTGGCTGCAGAGTGGCCATCTATGGATGTAACATAGATATATTATTGTTTTGTAGTCAATTAGTTAATTAATATTAGGGTCTAGGTGTAGTGGTACAGCGGATATTGTAATATAGTTAAATAAAACTGCAATCAATTTCGTATTAATGGCAAACTAAAACCAATAACTAGTCTCATCAACACTAAAACCGACAACGAAATCAATAAAATAAATGATTTTTTAATTATATTGGCTCTTATCTTTATTGTATATAGTGATTAAACTATATTTAGTAATAAACGATTACTTTAATTCTAAATGTAGATGTTCCTCTAATCTGCCTCTTAAGATCTACGTTACCACTGGTAACATATATTATCGTGTTTCGTAATTACAATCCTCAATTATTAGTATTATAATGGATTTAGCCCATCACGCAACCAGGAATTACCCTAACGTTTCTCCGTTAAACTTCGGCCTCCACAAAATAGAAAAGATTATAATAATAGAGCGACTAAGCTAAATATATTTTTACAAAAATTACAAACTAAAACCTTTTTATCGCTTTAATAAATTTAAAATATGCTACAAATGAACAAAATGTAAACAGATTTTGTCATAACATGCAAATAACCGTGTGTGTGAACACATGTGTTTTAAACAACAAACGTTTACTGTACAAGATATGTGTTCTGGTTCCGGACGGCCAGGGGGTTGTTAACTCTGTCGATTTTAAGTATTATAGGTACATTAAATATACAATCCATTCATTGTTTGCGTATGGGTGTATCTTTGCCCCCATTTATAATGGAATGTTAAAAATCTAAAGAAGTATTTCGATAATGTCATGGATTTCATTGTTACTAGTTGTAAACACTACTATTACTACAAAAAGATGTGTACGACATATTTCCACTTTTCTGCAATAAAAATAAAATCTAGTATGTGTAAAAAACTTAGGGTTTATTATTAGTGAATATTTTTTCTAAAGAAATAAATTAAAAAATAATCGAACTAGTATTTGAAATACTAATATAATATTAAATATATACATGATAAAATAGATTTTATAATACATACATGTTTGTAATAGCTTAAAGTGCACATTACATATTAAATTTTGATATTGATTTTGTTTGAGAAAGGATTAAAAGAATCTTTGGTGATATAACATGTCCAGAATGGACGAAAACATGGAAAGAGTTGTGTGAGGTTATATAAATAAATACTCGAGGTTCGCAAAGGTTTGACGTAAGTTTAATCGCGGGAAATAAAACTTACAAGCACTACTTTTAGATATTAAACAAAATACGACTTTTCCAATTTGAAACTAAAATACAGTACTAATGAACCAAAATTATATCTGGGGATGGGCCTATTGGTTGTACTGTTATTTCCAATTTTGCCCAAGAAACTTAATTATTTATTAAAACTGTAAATTTACTCCCCTTGTTGACTCAAAAATCACGGCGTCAACATTCTTGACACACAACATGATGATTGTGATTCACAGTTGTCCATCTCAAACGTAGGCAAGGCGACTGCTGGTGCGTTATTTGTAAAACTTAAATTCTACTTCAAACGGCAAATTAGATCTTTTGATCCACCGGGCCAGTTTCCCTACCTTGAGTTTGTGGTTGAAAACATAGACAAAACCAACACAGTTCGTATTCATGATCAGTTGTTCGTTCTTTCAGTTGTATTCGTGATAAATTAAATTTTTTTAAGTTCCAGAAATTCATGCAATTTTTTATAAGAAAATTAGTGCATTAAAAGTTTTTTTTGTAAATATTATATCTTAACTCGGCATTAGAGAACTTTCTAGAGTAATTTGCTATTGGCATTAATTTTTGTTTTGTCGTTTTCTTGTAATAAAACAACCACCTGTGGCCATTTATTCAGCTAGCATCTGTCATTACTATATATTTTTTAGAATATCGGTCAACTGCAGTGTATGAGGATTCACTATGGTTTCTTTTAGCTTTGAAAATGAATTTGACATTCACTAGACCAAAAAATTAGCGTTTCTCTTCCTTAAACGGTTATTTTTCTACATAGTACGGCAAAATATTTTATGAATTTAGAAAAAAGATTTCATACCCATAAACTGTGAAACCTGTTTGGTGTTTTTAGGCGGCATACATTCTCGAATACTGCTACTTCGCTCGTGATCTATTGTCACTGTATTATTTCTCATACAATTTCTCAAACATGACATTTTTCAAACAAAACCTGGCTTTCACTAACTTTGCCGTTAGGCCATTGCTCTGTTACATGAACTAAGCAGGACATAAGGTCTCCAATGTGCACAAACATTTATCACATATTTTAACTTTTTGTTGTATAAGATTTTTTCTAGAATTACTTCCATACATTAGGCAATTATAGTCCTAAATGTCGTAAGGTCTTGAGTTTTAGGTAATAATGGACATTGAAAGTGACTATTTCTTAATCTTTTATTGAAAAATATTGAGCTCCACTAAGGTGGTGTTGATCGTTATTTAAATCATACAAGGAAAAATCAAATTTTGCAGCTTTTTAAATTTAATTCTACATAACTGTCAACCAGTATGTAATTGTTTTGGTTGAAAAGGCTGGGTTAGAGTATACCGGATTACTGGGTTCGATTATTCCTTGGTTAAGTCAATCCTGTCCTAAGCTTTAAATTTTATTTTCGGTGGGAGGGCTCATAAAATAAAGCCTAATATTTACAGGTGTAGGGTAATTTAGTATTAATTTGACTTCTAAGTCCATAGCCTCTCTTAATTTAGGAGTAAAAACATCTAGAAAATCACTTATCTCAGCCTCAACTCGAGTGCAAGCTATTTTTATATTTATGTATTTATTTCCCGTTCTAGGAGTGGTTGTCTCAAAATAGGCATTTTCTCAGTATAATTGAATTTAAAACGAGAGGGAGTCTCCACTAAGATCTAAAATTGGTTAACTGTTACTTATAAATGGGTTTTCTAACACAATGTACCATTTTAATTTATCTAACACAATTAGCTTCATTTTCCAACAACATATATGATTTTTAAATTTTTGTATAAAAGTAACCAAAGAATTTTATTTCAGTGTTATTTTTGGCAGACATCTTATCATCTGATTTCATTAATATTAAAAAAATAAAAATAACTCATCTGAGACGTTTTTATTTAACAGTAAGCTATTACGGGTATTAAACATGTTTACATTTCCTCGCCGACAAAAATAGATTGCCTCAGCCAACTGAGTTATGCTTCAATGACGCTCAGCCAAATTCCATGGTTGGACATGCACCATCATAGAACTCATTCTTGTCTATGTAGAAATCAAGTTTTGTGCAAAATTTAAAATTTGCATATGAAATCTTTCTTATGATATCTTGCCACACGGTACATTCTCATTTTGTCCATTGAATTACATTTCGTAGCAGTGTTTCAATAATACCAGTTCCAGTGAGGTAGGACGGTTACTACAAGCAAGAGTGGGCTGAAATTAAATGTCGACACTATATTTTAAAATGGGTTTTCATATCTATTATTTGTTTAGTGTATGAATCATAGGTATGATAGGTTAATCTGTGTTAAAAATCGCAAATGGTTGTACCCAGCTTGTTTCAAATGTACTTATTCAGATATTTTTTCGTTGCCATCACGGTTACCCATGAGACCAATGCACAAATATTCGCTAACGATCAACCAAATCCCGTACAGTGACGTGAATAATTAGCGTACTCAGAGTTTTACGAATAAAAATGAAGATTTATTAAAAATTTGAATTTTATTTTCGATAAATCGTGAAAACAGATAGATAGACAAACAGACTTACTGAGAGAAGTTAAATTTTTTAGATCCACTAGTGATGGGAGTAGGTAGTGCTTAGCTAGTAATATTTTATACGATACAACACAGTGAATTATATCATACGAGAGTCACATCAAACTGGTAAGTGAAAGTTGACTCATCAAACACCAGGGAGTCGCAATCAGAACTGAACTAAATTGTAGTTGATTGAGTTTTGCCCATCGTAAGCACAAATTCAATTGTTTGAGTAGTATTTTCCTCAAACATTGCAGTTCACTAATATTAATAATAATTCCCAATATTAAGCATGTTTTTTTTAAACTGGACTAATGGCAATTAAAAAAATATTTGTAATAATTATATTGCAAAGTGTTTTAGTAAACAAATCTCATTCTATGATCTTAGAGAGGCTGATAACCGTCACGCTGCAAAGGTTTCTAGAGGCTAAAAATTCCCTGGCTAACTACAAAATGTCATGATTTACCAAAGTCCGGAAGCCCTAAATTTCAGGAGCTCGCAAGCCTGCAGTTTCCAGAGCACGTTTAGTGACCTACTCTTTTTAAGTGTCAATAGCTTCTACACATCAGAAACTCACAGAAGGCAAAAACCTTATACAGACAAAGAGCTCTCAAAACGCATTAAGAAACAAAGAGCCATTGGGAGAGCATGGAGCTACTCTGAGTCTTTAGTGGAAGTAGATACGTATATTCTTGGTCAGGTACCCCTTTAGCTGAGATTAAAAATGTAAGTAAAAAAAGTGGACCTGAAAACTTTTAAAACATGTTTACCAGTATATTTTCAAAATCGGGGTAACAATAAAAATTTATTATAGGGTTCCATAAAACTACGCCAAAAATTCTTTCACAAAGATTTAGTATTCCTCTACTCAGACTTAAAATATGTAAAGTTAATTTTTGAATTAAAGGTATTCATTAATACATTATGAAATGTTGCAAAGAAATCTATGTGTTTCATTTGGTGCTCATAAAACCTAATTCATTTTCCGCCTTCAGATCTACAAAGGCATTGCTCTTCAAAGTGCAATTATATATACAGGAAAAAGAAACTCGAATATCTTCTAGTACCATCACTTACTTTCAGGAGCGTTTATAAAGCAATTTAAAAAGAACATGCCTCCGACGTACCTGTTATTCAATAGGAAATATGTAACTGATAGTTGGCTAAGCATTAGCGAAGCCTATCACGCGTGGAACTGGAATAATTTCATTTCTATGTGTCTGCACGATATCTCGAAACGAACAGATCTATAGACTTCAAATTGTGCACGAAGCTTTATTTCTTATATTAGGAACACTGAGTTCGATGATGGTGCACGGCACATCATGAGATGTGGCTGAGCATTAGTGAAGCCTATCACTCGTGGATCTGGAACAATTTCATTTCTATGTGTCTGCACGATATCTCGAAACGAACAGATCTATAGACTTCAAATTGTGCACGAAGCTTTATTTCTTATATTAGGAACACTGAGTTCGATGATGGTGCACGGCACATCATGAGATGTGGCTGAGCATTAGTGAAGCCTATCACTCGTGGATCTGGAACAATTTCATTTCTATGTGTCTGCACGATATCTCGAAACCAACAGATCTATAGACTTCAAATTGTGCACGAAGCTTTATTTCTTATATTAGGAACACTGAGTTCGATGATGGTGCACGGCACATCATGAGATGTGGCTGAGCATTAGTGAAGCCTATCACTCGTGGATCTGGAACAATTTCATTTCTATGTGTCTGCACGATATCTCGAAACCAACAGATCTATAGACTTCAAATTGTGCACGAAGCTTTATTTCTTATATTAGGAACACTGAGTTCGATGATGGTGCACGGCACATCATGAGATGTGGCTGAGCATTAGTGAAGCCTATCACTCGTGGATCTGGAACAATTTCATTTCTATGTGTCTGCACGATATCTCGAAACGAACAAAATCTATAGACTTCAAATTGTGCACGAAGCTTTATTTCTTATACTAGGAGCACTGAGTTCGATGATGGTGCATGACACATCATGAGATGTGGCTGAGCATTAGTGAAGCCTATCACTCGTGGATCTGGAACAATTTCATTTCTATGTGTCTGCACGATATCTCGAAACGAACAAAATCTATAGACTTCAAATTGTGCACGAAGCTTTATTTCTTATATTAGGAACACTTAGTTCGATGATGGTGCATGACACATTATGAGATGTGGCTGAGCGTTAGTGAATATTTTACCATGGTCTTATGGGTAACCATGATGGCAACGAGAAAATAGCCAAATCAATAAATGCAACTAAGTATGTTCATGAGACATTTTAACATATGACATATTAACACATGTATAATAACTATCCCGACACAAACAAGATCGTTTTATAGTGACTTGTTATGTAGAGTTTTATTATTTAAACAGTAATATGAAACCCAAATCATTAAAAAAAATATGAACGAACCACGTGATAAGAATACTTTAGAAAGATTTCAGTTGCAGGATTAACATTTTGAAGAAAATGAAAATGTTAAAAATGTTACGTAAAACGACTTAAAAATATCCAAATTATAAAGGAAACTTGATTTGAAATTTACGTCTCAAATAAATAAATACAAATAATTATTAACAGCTACGGATTACCACGGATATGGCTAATATCTAATTTAAGAGAGACAGATTTAAGCTTCTTTCCTTAATTAAACCCTTTTTATTTCGATATTTACTGTAGCTATTAATAATTCTTTTATATAATAATTTATCTTTTCTTGCCATACTTGAAGCGTTCAGAACCTTTCATTCCCATTAACATTCATTATAAATACAGTATAAACATAACCTACGAAGAATGTCTTTTGATAGATCCAATTATTTCAAGGTATCTTGCCACGTTCACATTTTTGTTCATTAAACTGGTCATATCAGTGGTTAAATAGTAAGGGATTGAACTCCGTCACCATAAAATGGTGTTGTATGTGTAGGGATAGTTCGGCTACACGTTTTAACATGTTACATGTTATGCGTAACATGTAACTCATTGTGTTATGCATGTACTGATTTTGTTTAAAAATTTACTTATCCTGCTATTTTCTCTTTGCCATCATAGTTACCCATAAGACGAATGTAAAAGTATTTGATACCAATTGTTTGCTCAATTTGCTAAATGTGCTAATACTTAACAAAACCCCATGGATCATCATCGAACTTAGTGTTCCTCATATAAAAATGAAGCTTCACACAAAATTTCAAATTTAATTAATGTACAAAGGTCAGTTTTTTAGAGACATCGTGAGGACAGATAGGCAGAAATGAGATTTTTCCAGTCCCAAAATTGCTAGGCTTCGCTGAAGACCGTCTTTATAACTACGGCGGAGCAAGTACTTTTTGTGATTCAATGTTTATTGAATTTAAATTCAGCTATTGCCATTTATACAAATTTCATTTGTATATATATATATATATATATATATATATATATATATATATATATATATATATATATAAGATAAATCCTCTTATGGTGGAGAATAATTCACAATCCCACTTCCCTTTCCTAAAATTTGTAAACTTATTAAAACTAATGTGACTATTAATCAATTCCTTTCTTAGGAAAAATTCATTTATGAATTTCAAGATAAACTTGGTTGTTTGATTATCCAGTGTTAAATGGTTTAGGCAATAGACTATACCACTACATAATCTGCAAAAGTTCAGCTCTCGTTCATATTATACGCTTGATCGCGATATGAAAACTCCTCTTAAAATATTCAACATTAATTTAAAATTATTCTTTATTGCATATTTCCTTTTATAAATATGTAATTCATGTTCAGATATCTATAATAGGAGTGTTTACTAAAGATACTCTAATAATTTAAAAGTAATCTAGGAAAGAAGTTCCAACGTTTAAGAGATGAAAACTTACTGAAAAAGAATGTATAGTAATGAATGCAGTGCCAAAATTTTATCCGAAACGAATAATGCATTTATCTACGACAAACTCCTCATTTAACGCTTTTACGATACACACATTTTACAGCCAGTGTTGGGAAGATTTAGGACCACACTTCAGGACCTACCAGAAGACCATACGGTTAAGGGTCAAACTTTCCATTAGCGGAAGTCACCAGTATACAAACACCCTAGAAGACGGTTACATCCAGAATCCGGAGAGTACAGTTCTCAAAACCTTCAATGCTCCAAAAGGTCTGGAGTTCCTAAATATCCAATAGGTAAAACTAATTGGTGAAACCTCACAGTGTCTATAACCTCTCTTTTAAAACAAAGAACAAGAAGACAGGAGGTGCCAGCAGCTTTCACAGTCCAGGAGCAAATATTTAAGCCAAAGGCTTTATAGGAATGTATGTTACTTTTCTGTCAGAAATTTTTGGAAAAAACCTCTTAGAGACCTAGTATCAGAACCCATCCAGAGTTCAGAAGCATTAAAAATGCTTTGTATTTTATTTGAGAGCATCTTAAAAAGCTCTGATAAAGCATAAGATTACAAAAACTGGAATCCCTTCCTCTATATGTACAAGGCTGGAGAAAGTGAAAATTTTATAATTTTTTAGTTAACTCTATGGAACAATATAGTAGCGAATTAATTAAACACAGTAAGTAAACGTTTTTTTAAAGGAAAGTTGCTTTGAAAAAGTATAGAAATCATATAAATGAAAACTTTTAGAAGTACAATCCAAGCAATAAATATCAATTCCACGGTTGGTTTTGCTTCCATAAAACGCTCTTTGAAGTATAACGAGAACACAACTCCTTTGGAAGAAAGCGATCGACTTACACTCGATCCGTCTGTTAAGCTTATTGCATTGCAGATAAGCAGAAGATTGGAAGAGAAGGATATTAGCTTTCAACACCATAACATTTCAAAATACATAAAAAGAGATTTTATTTTTCAACAGTATTTCCCGTACTTAGATTTACTCAATACGTACATACTCCTTCAAATTTGTGGTTACCCTTTCTTATCTGAATATTTATGTAACAAAACATGAATAGACCGTATAATAAATTTGCTTAGCGTGTTCAGTCTTGTGTTAGCATATTACAAAAAATTAGCTCTATTCAGAGCTATTAAAGTATCTTGTCATTGTAAATTCAGATCCGAAATTGCCGTGTATCTAGTACATTTACCTACGTACAATGCATGAAAAAAATGAAACCTTTTTTGATTTATTCTTAAGTCACCTGACCAACTTAAGCAGTTGTATTGTAAACCGTAACACAGATATCACAGTCCATCGATTGCAAATATTAATTCACGTCTATAGAACGTAATGTTGAGGTTGATGCAAAATACACTCAAGTTAAACTCTGAAAAATGTTCTGACCTATGCTGTTGTAGAGAATAAAAGAGGAAAATGTGCAGAACTGAAAATGATAACTTCATCATGTGCGACCCTGTTAAAACTGGGTTAACACCGGGGATTGTGTTAGACCTTTCTCTCACTTCCTAGGATACGTGACTTATCACTCAGTGACGGGGGGGGAGGGGGGAAAGACTGCGTAGCACTTAGAGATTTTGATCAGTTCTACCAGGCACTGAGATACTTTGCCTCATCCAGTTTTCATTCACTCAGTTTTATTATTGCTTCCCTGTATATGGTAATAATGTCTCGTGGGAGGACTCTGACAGGAACAAAAGATTACAAAATTCTGCAGTACCGTTTTGTCTATTCCCGTAGTATATTAGAGCACATGCTCCCCTTTCGTTATTACGATAACGTCATGACTATGGTACTATATGCAAGATTCAAAATTGCCGTCAGGTAAGCGGAGTGCTTACGCTGGTGTAGCGGTTTCGTAACCGGCAGCCTCATTTCTCAAAATTTGGATATTTTTCGTATATATTTTTTCCAATTCAATTCCAAATTGCATAATAACCTCCCTTGAAACGTGAACGCGCTCAAATGACTTACCTTTAATAAAACATGACAGACAATACGTAGTCTTAGTCTAGTAGATATAGTTAATTTTTAGTCTAGATAGGTTTGAATAAGTTTAGAATAGTAATTGACATGTA
Organism: Homalodisca vitripennis; assembly: GCF_021130785.1. Lineage (NCBI taxonomy): Eukaryota > Metazoa > Arthropoda > Insecta > Hemiptera > Cicadellidae > Homalodisca > Homalodisca vitripennis. The sequence goes on from NC_060208.1 coordinate 228,513,445, forward strand.
TAATTTTGAAAAATAAAATATATAGACATCGCATGAGATAGAGGTATTTTATTTTTATGGCTTTATTATTATTATCTACTTTCATCACCAGACGTTTGAACTTATCCAGCAAATTAAACTTCCAAGTGGATAATTTTAAAGAACTATAACTACTCCACACTGCGTTATAGTTATGGTACAATGCAATATTTTATCGTATTATTTTCTTATGCATCTTCCGTACACGAGTTGTACCAAAAAATAGTTCACTTGCGTCAGCGAAACCATAAAAATAAATTTAAAAATTATCCAGCCTCAAACATTTATTTATTTATTTACATACGGTATACACCATTTCACATTTGATATAGGTATTATGAAAATACAAGAGGCTTGATAAAAACAACTTACATAAATAGTTTACATGCATACAACACACATTTAATGATTTCCAGGTAGCAGAATATAATTCCTCTTTCTTCAGGCTACTGTTGTAGGAATAAAACACTCGTAGAAGTATATACAAGGGTTTAATATGTAAATAACCCAATTGCATATTACAGCACTGCTATCCATTTCGTTGTAATGTTCAAAATTTCAAGAATCTAGGTTTTGGCAAAGCTAGTTTAAAATCGATGCTATATTTATGCTTAAGAGATAGTCAAGAAAGCGAATTAGAAGAAGCTTTTCAACCTATGAGTTTTTCAATATATGAGTACCAAGTTCGAAAGACAGGGGCGTGTTTGCATTGTATTACAACACAATGTAAATCTTGTCATGAAGTCGATAGAGGTTGCATTAGTTTTAGAGTCTCAAAATAGGAGTGTAACCAAAAGAGTATAAATATATCAAATGATGATATTTTAAAAGATTTACTTGCACACATGGTACCAATTTTAAATAATCGTGACGTCAACGTCATCTTTGTTAGACGTAAAGACTGACAATTACACAATGTACGTAAAAATAAACTAAGTAATAACGCTAAACTTTGTAATCGTTGCAGAAATTGGTGTTAAGCAAAATTAATTAAGAATTAAAAGTAAAAATAAGTTATTAAATATCCTAACATATTACTTTCAGATGAAATACAAAGACCTCTCAGAGGGGAGTTTTAGAAGTAATGTTCAAAAGTACAAGTACAGACGCTACGTGCAGTGTTTGCTCATATGATTAAGGCCTTTGATACTTTATACGGTCCCACTTTCCTTTGAAGTACATGCTCATACAAGTCTAATTTGTAAGACCATTTAGACAAAACTTTATAATACCTTTAAAGTTTTCCTTTTTCTGGTTATAGCTACGAGCAAGAACGTTAATTACTTTATTTCACAGGTACAGTATTTAGACTATGCATACTCAGAACACATAACGGGTGTCCCACCCCCTTTTTAACTTTCTTATAAGTAGAGGTGGAGTGATTTACTTTGGTTGACGTTTAATATAACCAACTGAGAAGTTTCCATGTTTGATAATTTTTGACTCCCACAAAATGGGGTATTTCGGGAGTAAGTCAACATTATTAAATAAGAACTCCTAGCTAGTGACACTTCATTTTATAGGTATTATAACAAGAAGAAGAATAACTCAAACTAGAGGTCTCTAATGTTATTCTATCGAATTTGGTGGGCAATTAAAGTTTGCATTGTTTTTTAATACCCCCACACATTTAAAGTTGTAGTGAGGCAGATAAAACATTCACTCACTAGTTATTTTGAGAACTTACGACCCCAAATCATTCAAAAAGTTATTAAAATAATCAAAAAAGATCAACGACCATGATTAAAATAACATTTATTGCGTTGTTTTTGTTTGATCGAATCCTTTAGGAAGTCCTGGGAATACCAATAGATGGTTTTGCCATGTCATCTCTTATTGGTTGCCAGTTAGCATATGAGACACATTAAGTCCACTTAATGTGTCAAAGTGGACTTTGTGGAGATGTTACTTGCTGGGGGTTTCTATTTAAGAATGTGACTTACCCCCAAAATACCACATTTTGAAGGAGAGAGTCGAACATTTTCATACATCAATAAATTGGGAATACAAATAGGTATTTTTGCCCTGTAATTTCTTATTGGTTACCAGTTAGTATGTGAGACTCATTCAGACCATTTGCTGCGTCAAAGTGGACTCAGTCGGTCATATGAACATCCTCCAAAGTAAAACATTCCATCTCTATTCATAAGACAGTTAATAGGGGACAGTGGGACACTTAAGACACCCGGTATAACACCATATTCTTAATTTGCAGAATGAGAGAGCATAAATATCAAGATTTAATCACAGTTTTTAAGTTACCAGTAACATGAACATAACAAAGAGAACATACTTCAAATGAAGAAGAGTTTAAAGTACAGAATAGTGAAAAAAGCAACCCAGTAACTAAAGCAGCGGTTTGACTTTGAGTTGGCAGCCCCAGGGTATAGGGTATAGCGACATCAACCCTCATGTTGCTCGTGATGTCAATAGTGGTTGTTTCAGAAACTTCTACTAAATGTTTCTACTAGTGCTGACATTGAACTATACACCAGAGGTGCGTCACAGTTTGGCGGATAAGTTATATTTTTGTATACATCACAAAGGTTTTTATATTGTTTTATATTCAAGAATGAGTTTTATGCCCTGGCACACCTGGATATAATTTAAACGGCCCGAGATCCAGGTGAAAAATGAAGGGTCACATGATAGGGGTTTGTATTTGAAAAGTGTATAGTTGCCCCCCTTTAACGCCCTTTAGAAAAGGGGGGTAAAATTTTCAACAGCTTGAAAAATTAAAAAAAATATGTTATAATAGCTAGGGTCAAGGTTTCACATAGATATCTCGGGCCGTTTAAATTATATCCAGGTGTGCCAGGACATAAAACTCACTCTGTATAATGTTATTTTAAATACCATGTACTCCATAAGAAGTTTTAAAGTTTAATTCTATATTAGAAGAAGGTTGTATCATTTTGAAATTATAAATGAAATAGTGTATTTTTGATGACTTAATTAAGTACTACATTATAAAAGTTCATATCATATTAATGGTTAATAAAGTAAATATCATGTAGTTAGTACTCATTAATATTGTAACTATTGAAATATTTTTTAGTCGAGATCCGATTTTACGGACCACCTTGCTATTGATCATTTTTAAATAATGTTACACTTCAAACGCTTTTACTTACTTATTTTTGGTCTTAGAGCTATTAGAGAGTGTCTTATTTTGGCCGTGATTTAGCAAACCTAACATATTGAACTATTGTTTAGTTGAGAGCCGATTGTACGGACCACCTTGCTATTGATAATTTTTAAATAATGTTACACTTCAAACGCTTTTACTTACTTATTTTGGTCTTAGAGCTATTAGAGAGTGTCTTATTTTGGCCGAGATTTAGCAAACCTAACATATTGAACTATTGTTTAGTTGAGAGCCGATTGTACGGACCACCTTGCTATTGATAATTTTTAAATAATGTTACACTTCAAACGCTTTATTTACTTTTTTTTGGTCTTAGAGCTATTAGAGAGTGTGTTATTTTGGCCGAGATTTAGCAAACCTAAAATATTGAACTATTGTTTAGTTGAGAGCCGATTGTACGGAGCACCTTGCTATTGATAATTTTTAAATAATGTTACACTTCAAACGCTTTATTTAATTTTTTTGGTCTTAGAGCTATTAGAGAGTGTCTTATTTTGGCCGAGATTTAGCAAACCTAAAATATTGAACTATTGTTTAGTTGAGAGCCGATTGTACGGAACACCTTGCTATTGATAATTTTTAAATAATGTTACACTTCAAACGCTTTATTTACTTTTTTTGGTCTTAGAGCTATTAGAGAGTGTCTTATTTTGGCCGAGATTTAGCAAACCTAACATATTGATCTATTGTTTAGTTGAGAGCCGATTGTACGGAACACCTTGCTATTGATAATTTTTAAATAATGTTACACTTCAAACGCTTTATTTACTTTTTTTGGTCTTAGAGCTATTAGAGAGTGTCTTATTTTGGCCGAGATTTAGCAAACCTAACATATTGAACTATTGTTTAGTTGAGAGCCGATTGTACGGACCACCTTGCTATTGATAATTTTTAAATAATGTTACACTTCAAACGCTTTATTTACTTTTTTTGGTCTTAGAGCTATTAGAGAGTGTCTTATTTTGGCCGAGATTTAGCAAACCTAACATATTGAACTATTGTTTAGTTGAGAGCCGATTGTACGGACCACCTTGCTATTGATAATTTTTAAATAATGTTACACTTCAAACGCTTTTATTTACTTTTTTTGGTCTTAGAGCTATTAGAGAGTGTCTTATTTTGGCCGAGATTTAGCAAACCTAACATTTGAGGAGCTGAAAATATTTAATGTATGACGGTTTGTCCATCTGACTGATCTAGACGAAGTACAGAATTTAAAGTTTGCATGAAGCTACAGGCAATGTTGAGTTCGACTAAAGTTATGTACTTCATAGGATTAGTCTGAGAATTAGCAAAATTTTAGACACTGTTACTTTGCCTAATGTTATACCTTGATTATAACGAGAAATTTGCAAAATAAATATATTTTTAAACAAGCCCACTAGTATCTCATGACATTTTAACATGTGGCAGTACACACGTAGTTAGTGAAATGAGCTACAAAGTAGACATTTTGCATGTATCTCCAGTAAAGCCTGTTACGCGACTTGTGATGTATAAATACACACCTAGACACTTCTTAGAGTGTTTTATAATAATAAATATTTTGTAATAAATTCAAACGTATCGTAATTTATTTAAAAAAATGAAAAAGTATAAAGTTGGTAGAAACAAAAAAGAGTTTAGACGCGTACGAATTATATTTAAAAAAATAATGTATACCTATCTCTTAATACTAAGATTTAGGGCATAAAGGGTTTGAGACTCACAAAAGATGGATATGTGGATAACGGAGAGATCATTTAACAACTGATACGAACTAGAAAGCTGCAAAGTAACAATACAATATTTTTTGTGATTATTGTTTATTCAATGTTTATTGAAATTAAATAAGGCTCTTGCCATTTATACAGTTTAATGTAAGTAATAGTCGGTTGACAGGTATTTGGTCTTCCGATCATATGTTAGTTTGCTTATTTAAACGCATATGTGTCAGATACGGCCAAATACAAAATAATTGAATCGGAAAAAGTAAGAGCTCTGTGGTGTAATGGTAGCACACACACCCGGCAAGTGAGAGATCCGGGTTCGACTCCCGGCGGAGCAACTATTTTTTGTGATTCAATGTTTATTGAAATTAAATAAGGCTCTTGCCATTTATACAGTTTAATGTAAATACAATATTTTTGTTATTCTTCCCTTTAATCCATTGTTGTCATAAGAATAACTTGTAGCGGAACCTTATCCTTAACCGTCAGATCCAATCAGAATGATTGACAGGGAAAAGAATGGTCGCTTGTGTTGGACAGGTATCATATATCCTATACCGAGTTTCTTTTGTTCACATTAATAATTTATTAACGATAATAATTTTAATTTATTTTAACCTTTATTTCTTCGTTGTGCCAACAAACATTGTTATAAAAGTAAGTAAGTAATGAATAAAAGTGTGCTATCAATGTTTTAGTTTTGGTTCATAATATACAGATTGTTCAGTAAAAATGTTCCAATACTTTGGATTTTGTTCTATACATAAAACTAATCAAAAAGTCCATGCCCTAAAACCTTTAGTTTTACGTCTAACTGCCACAATCTGTGGTCATTAGGGTAAAACTGAAAATATTTTGCATTGGTTACGCATTGCCTTGCCATCTCATCTCATTTTTATTTATTTAACATTAAACCTCTATTTTTAAATTTTGAGAAACCTTTTGTTTGTATGGATATCAATATTAGAGATTTATAAACTAAACAACTAAAACATTAATAAATCCGAAATACTTCAAACAGCGATAATATAGTATTATTAATATTCAAGATATTTTAGTTGAAATTATCACAAACTAAAAAGAATATACTTTGGAAGATAATATTTTTAGAAATTATTAATTGAAAAGACATTTTTCATACTTCCACAATAAATTTATTTTAAAAGTGCTTTCGCCGGTTAAGGCATCATCAGTTTGATATTGTTTACAGAAAAACATATGTGTAAAATAGAAAAAATACATATGATAAAATAGAATAAAATTTAAAACTAATTGTAAAGACCAAAAGCTAATAAATTATAAAAGAATTCAAAGCAGAAAATATAAATTATTAACCGAATCAAAATATTTTACCCTTAATTTTATGTGATCCACTTAATTTCGTATTGAATCATTAACCAATGAGGTGCGTGAGAAATAATAGAACAGAATAAATAATTATGAACGAGTTAACAAAGCAGCAATTAGATAAGTTCTAGTTCAGCTTGTCTAGCCCGTGCTTGTGATGTTGCTTTACCGTCCATTGTTGGTACAGATGGTGTCTTTCAAAAGCCAGATTTCATCATGATTCAACAGAGAATATAATATATATATAACAATCTCAGCTCTCTTGTTGCGAATTAGAAGACCAGTATGTTTCAATAAGGCGTCCAAAGCATATTTACAATGTAGCGCGATACATGTTTTGTTTATGGTTAAACTATGGCCAAGGTTTCTGATTAGGTGTTAGAATATAACATGTTTGAGCATAGCTTGCGATTAATCCAAAGATATAATACCACATTAACAGTAATTTGTTATTGCTTAGTTTTAATATTATTCAAGGTCGGAGTACTCTACATTACGTTTGTCATAACAGTGTAATAAACTTTGCTGAGGCATGAACAATTTGGTATGAAATTCTATGTTTAATTTCACTACATGTGTTATTACTACTACTGTTATAATGCCACGTGATTTTATCGTTGGCATTATGGTAACTCATAGAAACAATGTAAAATTGTTCACTAAAGCTCAGCCAAATCCCATGGAGTGACATGCACCATTGCCAAAATAGATGTTGCTTATAGAAATGAGATTTAATGGAAAACTACAGTCTACAGGTTAGTTAGTTTTGAGATATCGTGAGAAAATAGACATAAACATACATGTTCCAGCTACTCGAGTGATAGCTCTTGCTAAAGCTATGGTGATTAAGGGATAAATGATAGATTATATGTATATATATAAAAATAGTTATAATTTATCCCTTAATCACCATTTTCTGAGCGTTAGCAAAAGGTATTACTCGAGTGGCTAGAAAATGTATTGACTTCCGGCGGAGCAAATTTTTGTGATTCAATGTTTATTGAAATTAAATAAGGCTATTGCCATTTATAAAAATTTAATTAATGTAAAAAAAAAGTCGTTTGACAGGTATTTGATCTTCCGATCATATGTTAGTTTAGTTTCTAAACGCATAATATGTGACAGATACGGCCAGATACAATATAATTGAATCGTAAAAAGTAAGGGCTCTGTGGTATAATGGTAGCACATTCACCTGGCAAGTGAGAAATCCGGGTTCGACTCTCGGCGAAGCAAGTACTTTTTGTGATTCTGTATAATGTTTATTGAAATTATATATATAATTGTATAATTGTTTGTTGTTATATTGTTGTTTGGTATATATACAATTTCAATAAACATTGAATCACAAAATTCAGTATATATATATGTGTATATGTTACTAACGATGGAATTTCTTTTGCAAATTGTCTCTGTCGTAAGTAAAACTATGCTAAACTGTTTGTTTACAAGTTATAAAGAAATATCATACCATGCAACCTTTCTCGATTTTTAATGTCTTAGCTGAAATCCTACTACATTATTAGGCAACGTAGTGGAGCATGCCTCACGAAATATTTACTGCCAATCTACGAGGGCAACCTTGACCATTAAAAAAAATCCAAATCCAAAAATAAATATCAATCTACTACCATAAATGTCCATCTTGTTATATAACTCAAGGTTGAATTTCACAGGTGTTTTAGGTAAAGACATACAAAATTTATATTTGCCATTAAGCTATCAATACTATCGATAAATGTTTAACTGAATATTGCAATTTTAATAATAGGGATCACGCGTTTTTAATTGAGTAACGTGAATTCTTAGCTGATCTTACTTAACGTTGTTTCAAGACAAATTTCATCGTAAAATAACATGTTAATCACATTCTTTAACTATGTAAATGTATCAGATTACATTAAGTAAAAATCAGCTAAGAATTCACATTACTTAATTAAGAACCCATAACACTGTACTAAAGTCCAAGAAAATTTGATAGCCAATATAACGTTTTTGTGTCTTCCATTGAGAATTCAATACAGTCGTTACATCACTTGTGAAATGTAAAGCGTTTGTTTTTATTTTGTTGTAAATAAGATTCAATATATCTGATGTTTTAGTACCACAAAGCCATGTGGTATAACTCATAATACGATTATTTTCATGAGATTAAAGTTACACCAAATGGATCGATGAGAGTACCATCCCTTAGGAATCTCCAGGGAGTCGCAATCAGAACCGAACTAAATTGTCGTTGATCGAGTTTAGTTGACCTTTCTTAAAGACAAATTCAGCAGTTTGAGTAGTTTTTCTGTGCATCTAAGTCACATTTTTTGTATTATTTTCCAATAACAACTTGATGTTTTCGATATTAACTGACATAATTTTAATCTGTAACTGCTGTGAGGGCTAAAAACGATTTACAATTAATATTAATATATTTTAGACAATTGGATGTTTAGGGCTGATTGAGGTAACTATTTTTAAACGCATTTAGGTGCAATAAATGTCAGTGCCCTGTACGGTGGTTATCGCGAGATAACCGGATCAAGCAACTTCGAGCGCGGGTGCTGTTTGGTTGGGTGATCGCTGAGCGATCCTGTCCTTGCAAGTAGTCCTTCTGTCCGACCATTGGTGGTGGTTAGGAAGTCACCTTGACCATTGGTCCCCAGATTAAGTGTTAGAGAGGGCTTCTTAGCCCTAACTTCCCTTGGTAAAATAAGACTTTACCTTTACTTTACTTTACTTTTACGTATTAAAAAAATGGAAAAAAGTAAAGATTTTCTTAAAGAACTTTCACACTATACTCCTGTTAGTAAACACTAAACTATACATTTGCATAAGGTATCGGCAACATCAAGATTTACTCATAAGATTATACATATTATAAAATTCTAATATTCTTTTGTCATGAATGGCGTAAAACTTTACTACTGAATTAACTTGTAGGAGGATGTTTATGGAGCAAGTGCCATCGGTCCATGTGACGTATCATTTATTTTTCGAAACTTTTTTGCATTAGAATATGTTTTTTGGTCGCATGATATTGACTCAAGACACAAATAAAAAATAGTAGTATTTTATGAAGATTTCAGCACTGTACAATCTCATTTACTAATGTTTCAATAATGGTAAAACTTCAAAATGGTTTCAAATATAGATTTGTTCTGCCTGCAAAATTTAAAGTAAGTGAGATAACCAAGAGGAGTCAATAATAAGTTTAAACCTACGCGAATTAGATTTAAAATATATGTGTGTTACTTCGAACCTTACATTAGATAATTAATGTGTGTAACCTTACTTTTTATTATTACCGGCAACCCCGCTTGGCGCGAGAAGACCGTACCGCCCACGGATACTAGAACACGGTAGGGGTCACGCGCAGCTCTGCCGCGACTGATGACGTCAGCCGTTCACCAGCTGCCACTGCCGGCGGGGGCAGCTCTTTTACTCTACGAATCGTTGTCTCAACGACCCTATTTTTATATTTGCAATATCAGTGTTGGGTCTTTTACACTACTAATCGTTGACTCAACGACCCTTTCTGAAAAAATAACAAATAACAGAGGGTCTTTTACTCTACGAAGCGTTGTGACAACGACCCGATTTACTAAGAAAACTACAAGTTCAATCCAATGGTTCTTTGTCACAACGACCCATATACCGAATATAAGAATAGAACTACAAGTGGGTTCGTTGACACAACGACCCTTTTTCTATATTTTTTATCTAATTCATTAAATTGGGCCGTTTACACTACGGATCTTTGTATCAACGGCCCAAATATAAATTAAAAGTTGAAAAGTAGAAAAAGGTTCGTAGAATCAACAACCTAGTTTCAGAATAAGTTGAAATATATGTATTAAGGGGTCGTTGACTCAAAGACCCTATAATGCATCTAACCTCAAATAAGACATTCTAGGGCGTTTACTCAACTGATCGTTGTCTCAACGCCCCTCCGTCCCAAACAAGCACTTTCAAACGAAACAGGGTCAATCAGTCAACTCCTAGCCCGGTAGGCATGAAGGCGCTGCGTCTGTGCCGAGTTTAGTCCTAACATCTGATATAAGGGTAAATACTTTGTATAAGTATTATATCTAAATATTTTGTTTATTATACGTATATATTATTGAACTAGATTTAAAGTCTGGTAACAGTTGTATTTATAAAATATAAGAAATATTTTTAAGACATACATTTCTAGTTATGATTCCCATTTCTTGTTTATGTATTAAAATATATTTCACTCATGTACATAAACTGAAATAATGTAACTGTCATTCATATTTCTACTTCTGTCGGAAACAGGTTGAGGTTTCTAATTATTATTAAATGGTTAATCAAACAGTACCAAACGTTCAAATTAAAGTTAAAATGAAAACATTGCAAACAAATGAAAACACTAATACTAAATTTTGACAACTACAACTCCAAACATGCACTATGAGGAATTCGATTGACAGTGCCGAAGCCACTCATCTGAGAAGGACGAAAGATTTAATTTCAGTATGTCTGTATGACCGCACAATATATCGAAAACGAATTGACTTATATATGGTTACTGATTTATAGCGATCACTTTTAAATTGCTATTGCGGTTAACCGTACAGTGACGGGAAAATCGCAGAAGAAATAAATTTGTAAGCAAACTGTGTACAGTCATATGACATTTTTAGACATCCATCCGCAAGATATTTCTAAAAATGTCTTTTTTGTGTGCTTTAAATTTTATATGAATCTTTATTTATACATAGACAAGAAGGAGCTCCATTTTGGCGCATGTATACTCATTTTTTCGGCTGAGCGTAATATATTAGGTATATTGTAACATATACGTACTTGAATTCTGTGCGCTCCACTACCCGTATGTTATTTTTATTATATCTGATTGAGTTCATTTATAAGTCTAGGTGAGTTACTGTAGTCGACACTATATACATCATCTGATATCAAAACTTTCTTACCACTCAGTAGCTAATCCCATCGTGTAACTGTAGAATATTTAGCGTATCAACTATACCATGTAATCGATTTGTTAATTACATGTATAAGTTGTTAAAAGAGGTTTGTTTGCATTGGATAGTTTTAACAGTTTAAATTAATCTATGGTCAAATATCAATTGAATGAAACTTAAATATTCTAACTACAACTACAGAAACAACAGTGAGGTAGTCTCAGGTAAAGGCTCGGGTGAGGTGGTTCCTTCCTCAAAATGGTGTCGTTAGCAGACAATGCAATAGTTTTATTGCAACCGGTCTCGAGTTTACGTATATAAAATATACGTACATGTATATTTTGGAAATTTAACATCAGAGACACACCTTTCTATAAATAAGTTGCCTGGTAGCAAAATAGTTAAACAAATTATTTAAAAATACTAATATTAAAAGGAAGTAGTTTTGCTGAAAAGGTTGATTGGCTTGCCGCAACATCTCCCTTTGATATATATTTTTCATATAAAGCCATCCTATAATTGACAACAATGACTGTAATTCTAAAAATCTAATATACCAAATAAATTGCAAGTAATGCTCCATACAATACATTGGCCAAACATCTAACCATTTATGAATCCGTATGACAGGGCATAGGTTTGATATATTCCATAAAAATAAAGAAAAACCATTAGCAAGACATGGTCTAGAACATAAACAAGAGTGTTTTACATTAAAAGGAATACACCAACTACCACCATTCCCTGATGAAAATTACAACAGATTAAAACTAAAGCACGTAGAGCAAACTCATTAAATCATGTTGAAGACAAAAAACCCATTTGGTCTAAATTTAATACAAATTTTTAAAGATATAAATTTAAATTATTGTTAAAGATTAAAAATTTGTCAAAAATTAAAAGTTTTATTCCATCCTTTCTAAAAATCAACTGTTCGAACAAGATTAAATAAGAAAAATTTTACGTCAGCTGGACTTTATCAAATGTTATGCACTGTGTTTAAATTTATCATTTCATGATTCTTGTTTACGTTTTATAGATTTGTATTAACTTAATTTAAAACTTCCTGAAGACGGTATTAAATCCCCTGAAATATAAAAGTGAAAAATGGTTCTTTTATTTTCTTCTATTTAACACAGTGACGATAAATATTATTGAACACTGCATAATTTTGTTATAGGTGAAAAGGAGATTATATATTTTACAGTATTTCTTTAAGTGCAATAGAGTTTTTAAGTCTCCTAAAAGACAAAATTATAAGATGCAGCCTATTTTAGCTTTGTGAAATGCAGCCAGAATAAGAATGTTTTGTAAGTTTTATTGAACATTAAAACCAGCTCATTCACAATAGTGTGTTATCTTTTTAAACTATTACTAAGGATTTTTATCGTTCATTGAAATAAAAAGAAATATTTTCATATTCATTTACAACTTTATTTCACAATTGACCCTCCGCCACCCCCCCAAGTACAGACAGTACCTGAGACTACTAAGCTGTTATAGAATTTGTAACTACTGTAAGTTGGATCAATTCATGAATTCAAGAGAATGTCAGATCCTACAATGGCATTCAAGCCAATAAGAAGGAATGGCGGTATTTCTATTTATAAGAATTATTTTCTTCAACTAGTAATTTCAGGTCATGGCTTGCCATCTCGACCGTTGACAGGGAACTGTGTTGTTGCAATCCGTAAAATTTGATTTCTTCCACTGAGATCTTTAATGTCCAGGCTACTCATCTAGATCTTTGATAAGAAATTGTATTCTTTTATTCTTATAATATTTGAACAATAAGATGTGAATGTCATGGAGGAGGTACAACATAATATTTGAACAATAAGATGTTGAATGTCATGGATGAGGTACAACATAATATTTGAACAATAAGATGTGAATGTCATGGAGGAGGTACAACATAATATTTGAACAATAAGATGTGAATGTCATGGAGGAGGTACAACATAATATTTGAACAATAAGATGTTGAATGTCATGGATGAGGTACAACATAAACAAGGTATCCCTGAACTCTCTAAGTATTATGGTCCAAACACAAACCAATATATTATATTCAATATTTTAATAATCACACAACCTCGCCATTTTTTTTTCACTTAACAATTTTTAATTTGAAAATAGTTTTTTGCAAAAAGTTGAAATTTGGTTGAAAGACCTAATTATAGAAACAAAATTGTTAATAACTTGATTTAATAAATGGTAACTTCCTAAAAACTTTATGTAATATTTACAAAAAGCAGCACATGATAAAATTAGTTAGGTATTATGTTTTACTTAAAATATAAAGATTAAGATAAATTAGGAAGAGAACTCATACCGGTACTTGTAATCTGAACACTAAACAAGAATATCAACTGTATATTACAGCCACACAACATCAGCTGTTATAATTTTTGAGCTGGTTACATAGAGGTCTCCTTTATCATGCTCAATGTATAAATCAAGCGCTTTCTGTTATGTATGTTTGTGTACAATTATAATTTTGTTTTATTTTATTCGGATATTTGATGAATTTTCTTTATTATAAAAAATATTTCTTTATCCATATAAAAATTCCAGTTTACATTAATTTGACAAGAAAGACAATGGTATTTGCTTGTTCTACCTGCATTGATAATATCACAGTAAACTTCATGTACAGTTGATATAGCAATCTACTTTTGTGCGTTCATAAACTAAACTTTAATATAAATTCAGGGAGTATGAATATACAAAACTTTTCCATTTGTTCATATCTTATTGTAGAGGGGGAAGCAGTGAGGATGCTTTTTATAGTCTCCCATATCTTCGTCGACAAGGAATTTTGCAGTGGAAATCCATCAGAGTGGTTCCGCCTCGGAGAATTTCAGGTCCAGGCTTGAAATCTAGACCGCCGACAAGGAATTTTGCTGTGGCAGTCCTTCAGAGTTGTTCCGCCTCGGAGAATTTTAGGTCCAGGCTTGACATCTAGACCGCCGACAAGGAATTTTGCTGTGGCAGTCCATCAGAGTTGTTCTGCCTCGGAGAATTTCAGGTCCAGGCTTGACATCTAGACCGCCGACAAGGAATTTTGCTGTGGCAGTCCATCAGAGTTGTTCCGCCTCGGAGAATTTCAGGTCCAGGCTTGAAATCTAGACCGCCGACAAGGAATTTTGCTGTGGCAGTCCATCAGAGTTGTTCCGCCTCGGAGAATTTCAGGTCCAGGCTTGACATCTAGACCGCCGACAAGGAATTTTGCTGTGGCAGTCCATCAGAGTTGTTCCGCCTCGGAGAATTTCAGGTCCAGGCTTGACATCTAGACCGCCGACAAGGAATTTTGCTGTGGCAGTCCATCAGAGTTGTTCCGCCTCGGAGAATTTCAGGTCCAGGCTTGAAATCTAGACCGCCGACAAGGAATTTTGCTGTGGCAGTCCATCAGAGTTGTTCCGCCCCGGAGAATTTCAGGTCCAGGCTTGACATCTAGACCGCCGACAAGGAATTTTGCTGTGGCAGTCCATCAGAGTTGTTCCGCCTCGGAGAATTTCAGGTCCAGACTTGACATCTAGACTGTCGACAAGGAATTTTGCTGTGGCAGTCCATCAGAGTTGTTCCGCCTCGGAGAATTTCAAGTCCAGACTTGACATCTAGACTGTCGACAAGGAATTTTGCTGTAGCAGTCCATCAGGGTTGTTCCGCCTCGGAGAATTTCAGGTCCAGGCTTGACATCTAGACCGTCGGCAAGGAATTTTGCTGTGGCAGTCCATCAGAGTTGTTCCGCCCCGGAGAATTTCAGGTCCAGGCTTGACATCTAGACCGCCGACAAGGAATTTTGCTGTGGCAGTCCATCAGAGTTGTTCCGCCTCGGAGAATTTCAGGTCCAGACTTGACATCTAGACTGTCGACAAGGAATTTTGCTGTGGCAGTCCATCAGAGTTGTTCCGCCTCGGAGAATTTCAAGTCCAGACTTGACATCTAGACTGCCGACAAGGAATTTTGCTGTAGCAGTCCATCAGGGTTGTTCCGCCTCGGAGAATTTCAGGTCCAGGCTTGACATCTAGACCGTCGGCAAGGAATTTTGCTGTGGCAGTCCATCAGAGTTGTTCCGCCTCGGAGAATTTCAGGTCCAGGCTTGACATCTAGACCGCCGACAAGGAATTTTGCTGTGGCAGTCCATCAGAGTTGTTTCGCCCCGGAGAATTTTAGGTCCAGGCTTGAGATCTAGACCGTCGACAAGGAATTTTGCTGTGACAATCCATCACAACTATTTTCTTGCACTAAAATTTTCATACTTTTGAGTTTAGGTTCTTGTAATGAAATCCAGACAGCTAGCAAAATATTCAACTATTAGTTTTCAGAAAACGTTTATTTAAACTTACGGTTTCAGGTACTTAGGAAGATATCCTGGTCACCGACAAGGATTCGGAGAATTTTATCCTTCAAAACTTCTGTTCCCACTGATGACTTGGTCCTTGGAAGGCATCGTGGCAGCCGGTACGGATTTAATCATAGTTTTGTTTCCTACTGAAGATTATGACTATTGAGAATGACATTCTTGTTTAAACAAGATTTAAAGTTGTAGGCATGAAATTTTACTTGATAATATATTGATCCACTGTTTTTATTTAAAATGATGATTATTGAAGTGCAGTTTTGAAAATTTTACAGTAGCTTGGTCTGACTTTAAATTTTGAATGAAATTACGTTTCACTTTCCATAACCATAGTTACTGATGTCAACAATAAAAAATTAAGAAGTTGACTATCCTGTTAATTTTAGCACCTTTATACCAATTGCTTGCTAAATAATCTTTAGTACTATCGCTAGCCAGTACACACTATGGTGTCACCCACAATCAACATTTTAAACGTTCAATAACTGTCCACTTTGAATCCGTGTCCACAGTAATCCGAACGCACGCTAGTCCGAACGACCTTCAGTCTGTATTTTTAGATTTTTATGTTACAATTTTAAATCCAGTGTGAGCCACCGAGCATTATATCATTAGTTGTAGAGTGTTTCTGATAGTTTATTAATATTTCCTCATATAAAGCAAACAATCGGATCAAAGGCACGCCTTTACAAGTTGCTAACCTTTACCTTCAATATACTAAATTATTTTGAGTACTCCCAATGTCACTCGCAATGTCAGTGTATCTCTGAATATCGCCATATTTCAATTCAACTGCCATTCAGAAAGTATTTTTGTAACGAAGTTATATAAAACTCGAAAACTTATGTACATTTAAAAGATTAATATAATTATCTTTGTAAATAATAAGGCAATGCTTTTATTTTGGGAAGTTCTTATCTCCCTATAAATTGTATTTGTATTTTTATCAAGCCGCATATAAACATTGTCCCGTAACTCTTTTTGCAAAAGTGTTCTACCAACAGCACAGTAAACTTTATTTCAAAATTTAAAAATTTTCAAACCAGATACAAATGTTTGAAAATTTGACCAAACATTTGATACAAAATAATAGAATACAAAATGGTGGTAAGGAAACTTTTAGGTGCATGTAATAATAAACAGTTGCAATTTACCTTATGCTGGAATCTCCGGGAGATATTTAGGATTTTCACGATCACAACCCCCAGAATCCATAACCACTACAGACCAAAAATGTATGTAATATATATATATATATATATATATATATATATATATACATATATATATATATATATATATATATATATATACATATATATTTGTTTATATATATATATATATATATATATATATATATATATATATATATGGCTATTTTAACAACTACCAACCATAAATAAAAGAAACAAGGTTTTTGTTATTCCAGGTTTTTATCTACTATTATTAATTTGATCTATATTCTTGATATTTAGAATTGCTATTTATCGTTACAATTTCCATTTTTAATATTTATTTGCATTCCATTTTTATCACTTTTACTTGGTAATGTCTTATCATTACTGCTTATAAAGTATATCTGTATCCGGTAAAAGGGGTTTATATTAATATAATTTTAAATGAATACAAAACAAATTATTACATTTGTAAATTTATAGTGGCAAGAGAATAATGTACGCTACATCAATACGAGCGCAACATTCAGCGCCGTACGACTGGTGCGCAGTAACATCTCGCCACAATGTCCGGCTGCACGCAGTTGACACAAAGACCCTAGTAGACTAAAAGAACCTCTGAACAGTTAAAAGTAGGTCGTTGTCTCAACGACCCTCTTACTATATTTTATCCATTGAGTTAAAAATGGGTTGTTGTCGCTACGACCCTTCTTCACATTGCTTATACATTTCTCCATTTTGGTCCGTTGACACAAAGAATGGTTGAGTAAAAGACCTGGTTCTTTCAATATAAGCATTTAATATAATTTAGGGTCGTTGAGACAACGACCCATCTGTTGAAATATTAAACTAAACTGGCAAAAAGTGGCGTTGTTGCTACGAACCCAGTTGAGTAATTGACCCTTTTTCATTCATTTTACTGGGTCGTTGTCACAACGAACCTATGTAGAAAATATTAAATATCAAAATGGGGTCGTTGTCTCAACGACCTGTAGACTAAATGACCCTGTCTTATTTGTTATTTTCTCAGAAAGGGTCGTTGAGTCAACGATTAGTAGTGTAAAAGACCCGTCACCCTGCCGGCCTATGTAAGCTGCTGTTGCTCGATACTAACCTTTTCTTTTAATGGGACTTTATATTACTATTTGTATTTGTTTAAATGGTGGATATGTTAGTTTTATGCTATAGGCATAAATCTTCGTCTGAATAATAAGCTTTCCTTTGTTTAAAATGTTTGGTTTCTATATCTAGGCCGGTGGAATGTTAGTACAAAGCCTCCGAAGAAACGTCAACCTCTTCCACCATCTCGGAGGTCACTACCTTTTTCATGGGAAAGAGGATCCCACAGGCTTAGGCCTAATAGACCTGTGGTACCCCGATAATCTGATTGGTTTTATTCTATAAACTTGATTAATCACATTTCTCAAATCTGTTTTCTCTATTTACCTTTTTCAAAAATCATAAATTTGATTCGCATACCTACTTAGACAATTTTCTTCATTTTTTGGTGTTTTTTCTTTCGTCACTTTCAGTACGTTTGCGTTTGTAGTAGATTGAATGGTTCTACGTTTATTAAGTGATTTAATTCTAATAAATGTTCGTGTTCTTACAAAACACATTACTACAAAATCATCTATTTCGGGGTACTTCATCTTGATTTTATCTTTCAGAGTTGTGAAAACTCTAATGTCCTTATTTACAGAACCTCCATGGAACCTTATAAATTCTTCCTCCATCTTTAACACATATTGCATACATTTTTCTGTCGGCTTCATTAGCGATCTTCTTGATAAAGCATAAAGCCAGTTTTTTCCAGAAAATGAAACTCCTTTGGTCAAGCTCCCATACAAGCTCGCCTTTTCAGGTTCAATCTTTTTCAGTCTGTATGCCAAATAACCGGCAATCATTTCAAGTAACTCACGATTTTCTGAATAAAGCTCTAGGTTGCGTTCCCCTTTTATGACTTCAAAATGTTCTACCAGCCCATTCACAGCAGCTGTGAATTCTTGATCATCACTGATATCATTAGCAGTCTCGGTTTCTTCTTGTAATGTGGCCTGAGGCTGTCCATCTTCTTGTAATGTGGTCTGAGGCTGTCCATCTTCTTGTGATGTGGTCTGAGGCTGTCCATCTTCTTGTGATGTGGTCTGAGGCTGTCCATCTTCTTGAGACGATACAGACAAAATACTAGCGCTAAGCGTTTCAACACCTTTTGCTTGGATGCAGTTTCCACTGGTAATTAATTCACTAGCGTTGCGGGTCAATATAAGTGTTTTGATCCTTTGAGTTACTGTAGTAGGCAATGGGTGGTCGTAAAACCTCCCTAGACCACGGATTTTAGAGAAGTAACTTTCTAGGATGTCCTCACTTCTTAAATCTCGTATGTAATCAGATTCTTCGAAGTGGGCTGAGCATACGTGAGCTACATCAGCAGAAAACAAATCTGCTCGTTTACATGCATTTATTTTAGTAAAGCACTAAAACATACTCACTGATGTACGAATCACTGATAAGACGACTAGTCACATATACATACATACACACACACACACACACACACACACACACACACACACACACACACACACACACACACACACACACACACACATATATATATATATATATATATAAATATATGCTGTTTCACAGCACGTGTTAAACAGTACTGGCCGGGTGGGCGGGGTCACGGTGGTGAACGGGTGACGTCAGTGGGCGGGGCTTGCTACTGCGCACACCGGCTTGACCCCTACCGTGTCAGTCTAGTATCCGTGGTACCGCCATGCCGAAGCAAGCGACGGACACCCTCCGCCCAACCGAGTAAGTAAAGAAACGATGAAAGTAGTGGTATTTCACCGGCGACACGAGTTGCCCCGATCTCCCACTTATGCTACACCTCTCATGTCTCCTTACAGTGCCAGACTAGAGTCAAGCTCAACAGGGTCTTCTTTCCCCGCTGATTTTTCCAAGCCCGTTCCCTTGGCAGTGGTTTCGCTAGATAGTAGATAGGGACAGAAGGAATCTCGTTAATCCATTCATGCGCACACTAATTATATAACGAGGCATTTGGCTATTTTTTTAAGCTATTTGTTAGCGTTTCCTCTCTAAGAGTTCTATTTCTATCTTTTGTCTATCTTCTCCCTTCTCTCCTTCTTTCTGAATCTTTGACTTCTGTTTCTTTTGTATATCTTCCACTCTTTCGGGTGTCTTTGGTAGTCTTTCCTTTGTCTTTCTATCTTTCCTAGCAGCGCGGAAGCATGCTTTCTGCTTACAAATGCTTTTCTCTTGTCTTCGGTTCCGCCTTTTGTCTTTCTTCTTCTTTACTCTTTGTTCCCTTCTGTTCTTTCTTTACTTTATTGCATATTGTTGTGTGCATGGCCTCTTTTGCATGAATCTGTTTGTCTCTTTGTTCTTTGTTGGTTTCTATTTTCTTCATTTTCCTTTTTCAGGCCCTAATCACTGTCTTTGTTTTGTTTCAGCTGTAGTCCAGGTGCCCTCTGCAGATGTCTATGGACGTCCTGATGGCCAGCAGGGTGAAGTCCAGCAGCGTTCGTCTCTCGGCGATGCCCAGTTTCTTCAGCCCAGTGACGGTGGTTTGGGGGAGAGCTCCACGGGCTCCGACGACCACGGGGATTACTTCTCCCGTCGTGGCTTGGAAATCCCTCTGGATCGTAGGGAGCAGCGGCTGGTACGTTGTTGTCAGGGCCGCTGCGGACAGTGACGCGCCGTTCTCGTAAGGCAGGGTAACATCGACAATGAGGACACGGTCCCGCTAGTTGACTACGAGATCCGGCCTCAGACGATCCTCCCCGACGTAGAACTGTTGCTCTCTGGCCACGGTCCATCCTCTTCTCTTGCAGTTGTCCTCGATGGCTCCCACGATCCAGTTGTGTCGCTCTATCCTCGCCCGTTGTCCAGCTGAGCATTCGCCGATGACATGGCCCAGGGTCTCCGGTTTTAAGCGACACCGCCGGCACAGGGTGATGTCATTCTTAGCTGCACGGTTAATCGCCGTCCTGGTTCCGAAGGTATTCGTCCTTAATTTGAGGGCGTCGATGTACTGCCATGGCCTCAAGGCGTTCTGGTTAAGGAGCTAATGGTTCACCAACGGGTTGTTCCGGAACCAATTGACTCCCTGACCGTGGGCATGCTGGGTCGTCCACCTTCGGAATTCTTCATCCTTCATCTCCTGCTTGGCGATGATCAGATCCTTGGGAGTTGGTGGGTACGGGATCCGGAGCTGCCCAGCAAGCCTCTCCACGTAGGCCGGCCAGCCGCCACGCCGTCCCAGCTCCTGAAGCAGGGGGTCCTCCATGGCCAGAAGTGCGGTCGCAGCACGAAGTCCGCACATCCGGGCCTGCTGTACCACATGGGGGAATCCCAGTCCTCCGTCCTTCTTGCGAGTGTAGAGCAGGCTGTCGATGGTACTAGGGTGGAGGTGTGGGATCTTCTTTACTTCCTACTTCAGGTGGGCATCGACTCGGCTGAGCTCATTCTGCGACGGCCAGACGGTGAGCGAAGACCGGCACCACATATTGCATCAGAAGAGTTACCTTCTGATGCGGTTTCAGGGACCATCGCCTGACCCGGGTCGCCGCTTCGCAGAGGACGTCCAGGTGTTGTTGATTCTGGAACCCTTTCCTGATCCCGAAGGTTAGGCCCAGGTAGCCGAAGGTAGAGCCGGCAGTGTAGAGCTGCAGGGGCTGCCCCTGGATAGTGAAGTCCACGGGCAGAGTGACCCAGGCGTGCCCTTTCCTCTGGATGTGGAAAGCCCCACACTTCGGCGCTGAGAGGCTCATCCCGACGTTTTTCAGGTATTCCTCAGTTCTGCGAAGTAGCATCCCCATGCTCTCCTGGGTGTTGGTGAAGAGCGTCAGATCGTACGCATAAGCCATGGCCGCCAGTCTCCGGTCCCCGATGGAGAATCCTCCTCCAGATGCCTGCAGCTCCTCCAACCATGGGGGCTATGGTAATCGGCCTCCAGTTCTCCGGCTTTGACAGGTTTTTTCCTGCCTTTGGTATCAGGGTGGTCCTGTTGATTAGCCACTCCCGGGGATACAGGTCCTGGAACAGGACGAGGTTAAATAGGATCGCCAGGGTGTTAGCTGCTTAAGGGTAGGATGTTAATCCCTTCTTCGTGACACCGTCCGGTCTAGGAGCCCCTCCCGGGCGCAGGCGCCTCATCCTGGCTGTCACCTCCCTAGGCTGCACTGGGTCCACTTTGGTGTTGGGCTGCTGTTCTGACTGCTGCATCTTGAGTGTCGTCCCACGCGGTGTCCCCCACAGGTCCTGAAACAGATATTGGACTTCCTCCCTCGGCGGGTCGACTCGGGCTTCATCCCTGGTCAAGTCACCCAGGTTGTCGTTTATGACCAAGTTGGCCAGACGGGTGAGGTTCTTCTTGTACAGGTCCTGGGTCCTTGCGAACCTTGTCACCTTTCTCCTGGTCTTCTCGGAGCGGGCGGGTCTGGCCCCCTCACTGTGGGGCGCCTCCTCTCGTCCTCGGGGATGGCCTCTCTGAAGGCTCGGTGAAGTTCTTCCACCTGCAGGTCCAGATCCTCTCGGATGTTGCCCTCCTTGGCCGCTAGGTCTTGGAGTCGCATTCCAATTGGATAGAGCGGTTGAATGCCGTTTATCACAGCCAGGATCCGGTCCCAATCATTCTCCCCATTGGTTCGGCCAGGGGCTCCTGGCGAATCTCCGGGGGGTCCTGATGGATAAGGGGGCTCAGATGGAGGTTGTCCCTGTGCAGGGGCCCGGGGCGGGAGGTCCGCTGGGGGAGTCCTCGAGGAGAGGGGGACAGATGGATTTGTCCCTAAAGTTGATGAGGGAGGGCCACCAAGAGGTGAAGGGGGTCCCGATGGGTGGGACCCTGATGGGGGACCCCGGTGAAGGGGTCCCTGATGGAGGGGGCCCTGATGGCGGTTTTAACTTTGGCAATCTCTGTCTCCTTGATGGTCGCCCAGATGGTTGGGGCTCCACTGACTGCCCCGGCTTTATTGCGCCCTCTGGCTCGGGCTCTAGCCCATATGCTCTCTCGCTCTCCAACCCTTGCAGGGTTATAGATCTGATGGTCGTGTTCAGGAGCGGCTCTGGTGATTTTTGTTGCGTCTCTTCAGGTATCTCTTCTGTATATTCTGGCTCTTCAGGGGCCTGTGTTTCACGGGGCTCCGGCAAGGGGGGCTGCTGTTCTGCCTTCTTTGGTTCTATCAATATCCCAGCTTCTTTAAGCGTTCTTGTCCGATCCCGGACTTGCCGGTAGGTCTTCTTGGAGAAGCACATGGCTATATATTGGGAATATCCTTGTAATTTTCCCCTCGCTCGGAAGTCCCTGTATCGCTTTACAAGCACACTGTCCTCCTCCTCCGACCACAGGTTGGACGCCCTGAGAATCGGGTGAGTGGGGGGGGGGAGGCGAGCCTCTCCGCATTTCGTGTGTCTGGTTGGCATGCGTTCCTATGTATTGTTAGGCCGGCCTGGCTTGAGAATGTTCTCCCACATACACAGATGTGTTTTGGGCCTTCGGCCGCCGCAGGTGCTCCTCTACACCTGCCGTATTGTGTCGCCGAACCATTCCACCTTCTGTGGAGCGAGTCGCATTTTGTGCATCGGAAGCGGAGAGGCTCGTCGACGTGTTGGGCTTCATGGTGTGCCCTCAGGTCCAATGCCCTGGTAAACCAGGAGTGGCAGAGCCTACATATACTAGCTACCCATGGGTAGTCGTAGATGGCTTGGACAGGTTCCATGCCAGCAGCCCCTGAAGGGGTGTTCTCATCACGGCCGCTGCGCTCTGACCTATTTCCTCCCCTGGGAGCGCAGGTCCAGAGGGGGGGGCATCCGAGGCTTTATCTTGAGTTTCGGGAACAGGTATATAATGTCCCCTCGGGGGGGGGGGGGGTTGGCCCCTTCGGGTAAGCTCCATAGGGGCTGCCCCCTAAAGGCCTAGGAGCTGGCCTCCTGCGGCTGCCTCGCAGGGTGCACCCCTCGGGGTGGTTTTTCCTGGGATGTTCGTTCGGAAGTGCCATCGCACTTTTGAGTTTTGTTCCTCCCCCCAGCACTACCTCGTGGGGGTTGGAAAGATGAGGTTTTGCCGACCCGGGTTTCCGCAGGGGTAAACCCCCACCTCCACCCGGGTAGCTCGGCATGTTGCGGCCCGGGGATCCACCGGGGTTTAACCCGATCTCACCTAACCTCTTGACAAAAGAGAAAGGGGGAGTTCCCCCCGCCAGGGGGGTCTCTCGAGCAGGCAAGCCTCTCCCACGTGCCATTTCGAGAGAGGAGTTCGAAGATGGCGGGCCCCCAGGATGGGGGGGGGGCGATGGCTAGGGCGGAGGTGTACTTGCCTCCCGCCATCTTCAGAAAAACGTGTCGGGTATTAGCATTCCCAGACCTACACTTTAGGCCGTCCCTCCTGTCCACGTGACATTCGGTTAAAGGGAAGTTCCCAGTGGTCACCGCGTGGAGGTCCCCGAACTCCGGAAAACTAAAGGTTTTATTCTGATACGGCAAACGTGCCGCAGAGCACCTATGACACGCGAGAACCGCGTTCTCCGCTCTAGCACGTCTAGTTAAGAGAGTTACAGTTACTCCCGCCGTTTACCCGCGCTTGCTTGAATTTCTCACAAATTAGTGTGGTGAGAGTATATTAAAATATAGAAGCTATTAACTAATGACCTATAAACCCTAAATATAAAAAGGGCTATAAATATATTAAAATCTTTTAATATTGTAAAAAGCGCGCGCGCGCACACACACACACACACAAATATATATATATATATATATATATATATATATATATATATATATATATATATATATATATATATATATATATATATAGTGAAGTAGGAGAATTAATGCTTTTCTTTGGATAAACTCTCTTCATCGCCATCTCTTAATAGGACAATTGTTGAGTATTAACATAAACACTTCTTACAAGATTAATTTTTGTGACACCTCTTGTGACCACTTTTAAAACATTTTCGTTAATATTTAATTTTACAATAAGTACTGTTATAGAGTACTATAGTAATATATATAAATATACTTAGTAAAGTAGATACAACAATTCACACGTAATATTCAGCTTTTGAGACTAATAGTTGTATTTTTAACATTGGGTTACTAAATTATTTTGTACAGTAACACCAACGTTTTCGGCTATTCTTTCCCTGCGTACTTTTTCCAGTATCTTCTAATCACCACTTAATCAACTAATAAGCTATAAAGTGGGTGAGTATTTGTGAGTATTCAACAGTCGAACTCCTCATTTTAAACGTGCAACTCGGGTTTTATACAATTTGAGGGCCCACAAAATATTAAAAGTTAAAGAAAAAGCTGTTTTTGGTACTGAAGGAAGTTGTCAATATCCATCGTATAGGGCACACACTGCACCTGATTTATTACAAACTAGAATTTATTTATTTGCATGCTACATTACAGACAAAATTATATGAGACAGTAATGAAGATACAGGTTAAAACAATTAAAATAATGGCTCTGGCAAAAACCTTTAACGAATAACGACATCCACTTTGAATGAGATGACAGTAAAACATTACATAAATCCTATTACAGACATTAGACGATTTACCGGTACCCAACGATTCATTAAACTACGCCCATTATTGTCTTCTTCAGTTGTAATGAAATTTAATGCATACAATTGTGTAATGCCTTTAATGAATTGTAATGCTTCGGATTGTACTTTATTGTTTAATATTGTATAGCGAATGAAAATTACACGAATTTGTGTAGTCATGAAGATTGGTTTACTAATAGAAATAAACTTATAACAATATTATTCTATTGGATACTGATGAATACACGTACATTAACTAGTATTATAAATTAACGGATATCTTGTAAACCAAACCAATCTATCATTTGACAGTTTAAGACTGTTAAGCAAGACATGGGAATAGTAAGTGTACATTTTGTCAAGAACAAAATCAAGAAAAATAATAATTTCAATTATTTCCGTATGAAAAAATAGTTTATATGCTATACAGAATTTGAAACGTTTTAAACGATTAAAATTAGAGTTACAAGTAACCATAGAAAAGGATAGAGCACAAAAATCCAGGAAAATTTTCTTACCTGAACGGCAGAATTATTTGATAGTGTAGCCAATAAAACTTGAGTTGTTTAAATGAAAATACGAGATGAGGAAATCAATGAAAATATAAAATTAGGAAGATATGTCATTTTAAAAATCAATTACACTACAAATTAACGGTTCTTGGTTTTGAAACTAATTAGACATCACACTTTAAAGCGTCGTTTACTAACTAATCTACACATTGATGTTCATAATGTTGAGTAGAATGCCAAGTTCTTAAAGTGATTAGTTAAAAACAAATATATTGAGGTGATTTCGCTGTGTCTGTGTTTCATTCTGATTAATCTTTGAGTTATCTCAGATTTAAAGCCCTTTTGATGTTTGACATTAGTTTCAATATCTACAGCCCGAATATTCTGAAGTTTCTAGAAGTTGAAAAGACATTATTCTAACGCTCGCACATGGCTGAATAATACAATGCGTAAGAATATTAATACATTATTAATATTAACAGGCAGAGTATATTGATTAATTATTACTGAGATAACATATAAATAAGATGGTTAAAATGTGTAAATAATTCTAGAAATGAGTAAGCGAAGATATTGTTTGAAGAACAATAAAATAGCTGTTTTCACGCTTGAAACCTTTATGGTGTTAGAAAGCCAATATCCTCGTCTTCCAATCTTCTGCTTATCTGCAATGCAATAAGCTCAAAAGACGAATCGAGTGTAAGTCGATCGCTTCCTTCTAAAGGAACTTGGTTCTCGTTATAACTCAAAGAGAGTTTTATGGAGGCAAAATCAACCATGGAATTGATATTTATTGCTTGGATATTGTACTTCTTAAAATACTCACTTTAATACTTTCTCTTGACTTTTTAGAAAATTTTCTACATAATTTTAATTTTTTTGCTGTGCGTTAGGAAAGCATATCACTCCGTGGGCTGAACAAATGTTATCTTTGTCTATCTGTTTGGTTGCTTGTCTGACCGCACGATTTCTCAAGGAAAGACTGACCTATATACTTGAAATATTGCAAGAAGCTTCATTTTATATACACAATATCGAGTTCGACGATTATGGACTTCACTTAATTGGATTTCACTGAGTGTTTGCGAACGTTTGCGCATTGGGTAGCCATGATAGTAATAAGAATATAGAATAAACAAGTTTTTATACAGTCTGATTACATAATATTAACATTTTAAATTATGATATTTTATGTATTGGTTGGTAAGAGATTTATTACATTTCATTTGTCCCACGATACTCCGCTGTATCGGTTCATTGATATTTTACCAATATACAACTCAATGATGATGTATGCCTCCCTTCGGGATTCGAGTGAGCGTTAGAAAAGCCTGTATCCCAGGGTGGTATCTTGAGAATGAGGTGTAAATTAGAAATATTGCATGCAAGTTCAGTGGAGCTACGAGTGGTGGTGAGTGATCCCGCCATATACAAAATCTTGCTAGTTTAGTTTACGCAAGTACAGTTAAAGGTGACTCAGCTTTTGGCCCATAAGAGAGAAAAACGACATGATGAAGAAATTAACGAAACATTTTCGATCAGGTTAATCATTATTCTTTCATTAATTTTCGTTATTACTTTTATAAAAAAGTGAGGTAGTTTAGTTTGTATTGTTTTATTATTTTGGTATTCTTTCTACTTTACAAATAAGTCTTTGATATGTGAATTAATCTTATACTCTTAAAATAATTAACATATAAGTTATAAAATACAGACTGTTCACACCATGCACTATACTTAGTGTTAAGATAGGGACTGGATTGCCAGGCTACCTATTAAGTATAAATATATTATGGATTAGCCTCGATGGTAAGATATTATTGACTGGCCTCGTCTGGCTAAACATTCAATGGTAATACAGTATTAACTGGCCACACCAGGCTACACATTCAATGCTAAGATACTAATGAGTAACCTCGTTAGGCTACACACTCAAAGACACTATTGACTGGCCTCACCAGGCTGGACATGTATTGGTAAGACACTATTGACTGGCCTCACCAGGCTACACATTAAATGGTAAGACGCTATTGACTGGCTTAGCCAGGCCACACATTCAATGGTATGATACTAATGACTGGTCTCGTTAGGCCACACACTCAAAGATACTATTGAATGGTCTCGCCAGGCTACACATTTGATAGTAAGATATTATTGACTGGCTTCGTGAGGCTACACACTCAAAGATACTATTGGCTGGTCTCGATAGGCTACACATGCAATGTAAAGACGCTATTGACTGTTTTAACCAGGATACACATTCAATGGTAGATAGTATTGACTGGCCTCGCCAGGCTACACACTCAAAGATACTATTGACTGGCCTCGTCCGGTTATACATTCAATGGTAAGATACTACTGACTGGCTTTGCCTGGCTACACATTCAATGGTGAGATACTATTGACTGGCCTTGTCAGGCTACACATTCAGTAGTAAGATACAATTGACTGGCCTCTCTTGGCCACATTATTCAATGGTAAGATATTATTAAGTTATCTTCGATACATATTAGTATAAAGTTATTATGGATTGGCCTCGCCAAGCTTCACATTCGGTGGTAAGTTATTATTGACTTGCTTCACCTGGCTACATATTCAATAGTAAGATACTACCCTGGCCTCGCCAGTCAATAGTATAAGTAGTTTTAAATGTAATTTATATTGTTTTCAAGAGCGGGACATTCATCACTTGGACATAACAGCATAAAAATTAATCTTTATGGATAATAGTGTATTTTATTGTAATTAAATTGCTCAGATTTAGTTCTATGAGTTTATTACAGTTATCACACGTATGAATATAATGTGTTCAAGAGGTATCCCTTTAAAAGGTGAATACATACACGCTATTTTTAATAGCAAGTCAAACTTTTAATGATACAACTATGTTGTGTGTACTGAGATATATATTCAAATTTATGAGTTGCTATTAACCAATCAAATAATAAGTTAATCTCAAACCTGAACAAAAAATAACTCTAACAGAGTATTACACACCTATTACATTTTTCACTACACGATATCCTTGCCATGACTGACAACACTATCGCCACAAAAGTCGTATCAAATAAATGCTCTATAGTTGAGGCCCATTAATGTTTAAAAAAAATTATATTGCCAAATTAATAACAATTTTAGAGATGAAATATAGTTTTTTAAGTTTGGTGACGAACATTTTACCTCTAATAATGAAATAATATATTATTTTAAATGTTTAAATCGCTGTTCTCGTATTAGGACGCGTTCTTAACAGTAAAATTCCCTTAGAATGCTACTGAACACCATACGTAAAAGAAGAATATGGGCGTCTGATAGAATATTTTGAAGAAATTCACTAAAATAAAAATAGCTCAATAGACGAGATAATAAAATGGAATTTAATTATTTAAAATTACTAAGAAGCATTGTGTAGCTGACAAGGACGCTAAATGTCTTCGTATAATCTTATAAAGTCATTTATTGTTTATAATTACCTAAAAATACATAATTCGGTATAAGTAAAAGTAAAGAATAGTAAAAATGTCTTATTTTACCAGGTGAAGTTAAGGTTAAGAAGTTTTCTCTAACAACTGCTTGTTCTTTTTCTGTCTTTAGGACCCTTATCTTGAACGGTCGTGTCTATTATATCAAAACACTTTTGCTCAACCCAAATTTGATTGCTCCATCTTAACCTGGGGACCAACGCCTTAAAGGTGACTTCCGAACCACCACTAATGGCCGGGCAGGCGGGCTGCTTTCAAGGGCAGAATCGTTTAGCCGTCACCGATCCAAGTAGCAACCACAGTTGACGTTGCTTGATCCGGTTATTTTGCGATAACCGCTACGCTTCGCCATTGGCTTTTGGAGAGACAAACACAGTGAAAAAAAAATTTAATTTAATAAAAAATCAAAGCTGTACAAATATAAACAAATATGTACATTGGAAAGTTTGTACTCTGGTTTCTTGAACTAACATTGAAATGAAATATTTCTTTAATTGAGGCGAAATTAGGGCCTCATGGCCCTTTCTTACATTTAACCTCGTATAGTAGCTATAACAAATATTCTTATTTTTTTAATAATAATAAAATTAAATATTTTGCTGTAAACATTTTAAATATGAATAACGAAAAGTACAACTTTATTGAAGAATATAAACTAAAAAATATATAATGATTAAAAAGGTACATAAACTTATTTTTAAACACATACTCAAACAAAAATAATAACATATACTTGTATGTAATGAATCTTACAAACACACTACCCTCACGCACACACACTACTCATGCCAGTGCAACCGCAGCGAAAGAGACCTATGCCGACCCCGCCCCAACCATCTACCCCAGATAGTGCTCCCTCAGCGACGCCACGAACCGAGGACGACTCTCTAAGGATGTTATGGTACGAGGAAGGGAATTCCACAGACGACATGCCGTTACTACAAAAGACTTGTCATATACAGTAGTTCTGTGCAACGGCATGCGGAGCACAGACGAACCAGAGCGAGTTCTATCCACACCACTTTGAGAGACAAATTGGAAATCGTTTAAGAAATAATTTGGAAAGCCAGAATGTAAAATTGAATGGACCAATGTTAAGATTTTTATTGATCTGAGGTCATTCAACGTCAAGGTCTTTGAATTAATATAACAGGGCGTTATATGCTCATCCCTCCTGAGATCAAATGCATATCTCATACAATAATTTTGGGTTCTCTGGAGTTTTTCACCCGAAGCCACAGTCATGTCGTTCATCACACTATTACAGTAAGAAAAATGAGGCAGTATGAGTACTGATGTACATCGAGGTACTAACCGTATAACAAACCATTAATAGCAGGCACAGAATCAATTTTATTAAGATATGTTTACAACATTTTTAACGAAACTATAAAATAATGTCACTTAATTAGCATATAATTAACGTATATCTTAAATAAATCATTGCGATTGTTATTACAAATGGGATACGAGCTTTTGAATTAAAACATTTCATTAAAACTAAACGTTAAATGGTATTTCAAAGACATCTTAGACTGTGGTTTCAGAAGTAATTAAAAAAAGTACGATCAGACACAGCACGCACCGTGTTTTCTCATATGATTAAAGCCTTTGATACTTTATACGGTTGCTTTTTCCTTTCACTTACATACTCATACAAATAATATGTAAAAAAGCTCTAAGTAGATTAAAAAACATCTTTATAATATCTTTAACGTGTTATCGTTCGGTAATATACTACAATAACTAATGCATGTAACAAGTGGGATAGTACAATTTTTTGTCCGTATAGAACAATTAATATAAATGTCCATCCTTGTCTTGGATGACAGCGAATTTTGTCAAAATTGTATCACGCTAGTTCTTTATTCACCAGCAACATTAAGAGAAACATTGAAGGAGGAGCTCTTCTTATTGGAATACACTATTTTCTAATAATTGATGAAAGAAAAGTCACAATTATCCAATAATTTTATTTTTATACACACGGCCTTTCAACATCAAAGATTTAAAGAACACGGAAGTTATTATAAATACTGACAAATCCAAAAATCAGCTATTACCAACATGCAATGGAAACAAATCAAACTTTTAAAAATGTCACATTATTAAAAAAAGTCATTAAGCAAGAAGAACTTGAGTTTTTATACATAACAAAACATAAAGATAAAATATTAAACAATGATTATGACCGATTCAAAATTTACCCTTCCTTTAAAATATAACAAAATTCTTTTTTATCCAAATTGTGATACATATATTAATATTTATTTTATTTAACTTTAAATTAAACAAATCTTGTATTAAGCTTTACTAAGCTGATAATTATTTTGAAATGTTAAATATTTATATTATTAAAATTGTTGTTTCACACCTGACAACATTTTTGATGTTGAAAGGCCTCGTGTATAAAAATAAAATTATTGGATAATTGTGAATGTTCTCTCATTAATTATTAGAAAATTAACAGAAACGTTCATAGAAGTTTATAGTTACTTGTAGACGATAACATATTGTCTGAAAAACATCTCAACTCACTCAAGTCATTCACTTAGGACAAACTAAGGGATTATCCACCCTTCTGCAGCTGTTGTGATCAGCTCTCCCCATCTACTAAGATTTGTACGGCTGAGACAGATCTCTAACTTTCGAAAGAAAAATTTAGCGAGATAAGAGTGCAGCGTTTTCGCTCGATACATCTATATCACCTATAAACACGCCCCAAAATGGTTGACATACTGCAATGGAACTACTTATTCCCTTAATAGTGTTAACCTCCTGTTTATATCTAATACTCATCCGGTCAGTATCAAAGTACATTATGTATGTTTTCCGGTTTGTACTTCTTCCAACACAATAAACTATTACCTTGAGATAATTGACCTTAGTTCTGATGACCATCCTTATTCAATAAAACTGGCAATTTCAGTTTAATGTCTGTTGGCTAAAAATGTGTTTCGACAGCACGCACGAAAAATCTCAAGATTTTCGTTTAGTTAGCAATATTTTAGTACGGCGCAAACTACTCATACTGGCTATGGTGGGATTGATTGAATGCACTAAATGGAAGGTGAACTGGAACCCAACACTAGCATACTCCTATATCGTACACGAATAAACATGCACTGCAGCAACCGACATAGACACAGCTGTACTCTACATACGGCCACTATGCGTAGAGTTGCAATGTGTTAATTGCAAACAGAAATATGCAATACATGACACCTGGCACAGAAATGATTATAGATGCCTCTTTGCAGTACGTTTTATTCTAGGAAACCAATCGTTCCAGATTGGATAAAATCCATTTTCATACAAGTTTGCAAGGGATGATGAAAGGTAGGAAACTTCTATTCCTTCACTATACACAGAGTCATGGAAAAATCTGTTTCGGTGGCTGATCAACTGATGTAGACATCACCGTCCAAAAGAAATAAATAACTAACTAGTTTAGCTTAACTATTATAAAACTAACAATCTAAAATAATACCAGACCACAACCTCGGCGGTTTGTGGCGGCACTGAGACGTTTATACCATGAACGGTTGGTCGGGGCGGGTCCGTCCTAGGGGTCTGTGGGTGTGGTGCTGGCATTGTGTGTAAGGAGTGTGAGTGAGTCAAAACTGCATATATATTATTTATTTAAAAAATATTCTTATTATATATTTATAAGTTATTGTTATTAGGTATTAATTATAGTTTTTGGTTCTTATTAAAAATGGAAGTTGTAATATTATTTTGTGTTATGATTGTATAATTATATTTTTATTTAGAAGTGTCATATTTATAATTTTTTTAGTGTTTAGATTAATGTTTGATTTAATGTATTTAGTAAGGTAGATTAGTGTTAATATTAATTTGGTTAATATTTGTTAATACTTATTGATCAGACAGTTTAAGTGTAAGAAAGGGCCATGAGGCCCTAACTTTGCCTTTTTAAATAAAGGAATTTTCATTTAATTTCATTTCAATTGCCGCATAACAGGTTTTGCTGAATTTGCATGCAAAATTGCAAATGTATAACGCATTTATTTCTCGAGATGCGGGAATTTCCACTTATTTAAACATACATACAATCATACAAAACATAAATTGGAACAAAAATTACGTTTATTCAATGTGATGGTTAGACTTGAACCATCCTAGAACGAATTATTTTCTATGTAGCAATGAAACTTCATGGACAATTTGAAGTCTACAAATAAGATCTTGCTCGGAATATCTTTTACATGAAACATTCACATTTATGTTCATTAAGTTATGTTTTCAATAATATATTCAATGCTCTGACGCATAGAGTGAGAACTTATGTGGACGATCTGTTGGACGAAGCTAGAGCCATTAACAGATGCATGATTATCTATCACTTTTAAACATTGTTTATATACTAATAACAATGTGTTTACAATAGAATTGTTTGTATACTAGCAATTATTATTTTAGGTTATGGTATTTATAACATATACTACTACCACTATATAATAAATAGTTCTGTCATTATATAATAAAAACTATTTAATGGCTATGTTCTATGCATGTATATTCTTTGAAAAATAAATGTTTTGATTTGATTTTATAGCGTTATTATAATAATATACGTTCCCGTGAGTTAAGAAGAATGTTACAACGCAAGAGGTTGCTAAAACAAAGACTTATTATAAAATTTTATCATAAAAATTTCAAATCAATTATTCTTTATTTTAATCTATAAATACAAATTGCAAATCTTCCAGTGTCTTTTACTCTTACACATTTATTTATTATGGAATTTTTCGTTACCAACACGGTTACCCACAAGATCATTGTAAAATATTGACTAACGCTCAGCCAAAAACCATGGAGTGACATTTACCATTATCGAACTCAATGTTCCTCGTATTTAAATGGAGCTTCATACAAAATTTCAAGTATATAGGTCATTTTGTTTTGGAGATGTTATGCAGACATACAGCTTCGCAAAAGCTCTGCCAAATATAAATAAATGGAAAGCGCATTTTTATTTATCCGAAAAATACAATAGTAAGTGTTAAAATATGTATACTCTTCTCAAATGAAAAAAATAGGTATTTGAATACTCAAATACATACAGTATATAATTTGGTGTTAGTCGGACGGAAGGGGTTTACAACGAGCCAATGTTAGATCATTTGGAGCATTATTATCTTTTGTATGACTTCTACCTCATGTTTCACGCATTTTTAAGTTGCATAAATCATAAGCAGATAATGTAATAACAATAATAAATGTATTAAAAAAAATTTAATTTCTTAAGTATTACAAACTATTACGTGGAACTCCATTGGGGTTTCAATGGTGACTGTTTTATAAAGTTTTACACTGATTTTATATTTTTATACTCGTTTATAACGAAAAGTATGATAGTTTATTGTGAACTATGTGAAATAGGTCACGCTAAGTATAGGACTACTACTATTATTGGTAGTTAAATTTAAGATAAGTTATAATTAATTAACAGGAAAATAATTTTTTTATTCATATTGCTATAACAACAGCGGGGAATATAGCCAAATGAACATTTTTCACTGATTGAACTAGAAAGATGCAATGTCGACAACACATTCAAGCCAAGTCATTCATATCGATCCATTATGTGTTCTAAGAATAGCTTGCAGCAGACATTCATTCATCCTTCCCTTGAGTCAGAATGATTGACAGGGGACAGGGCAATGCGCGCTTGAGCTGGACTGGACTAATGATTCTGAAAATGAAAGAGCTCTTAAAAGGAACCAGGCATATATCCCATGTTTTATTTCATATGATATCAATAAAAATTCACTGCAATTACATATTCAATTCAATTCACTTTAAATATTAGTTTCTTGTATTGTAACTTGTTTTACGTGTTTCCATGTCGATTGTACTTAAATATTTGTAATATATATCCGCAACAAGTAAAACAGTAGTGATGATTAATTTTAATTTTGTTTATTATCATAAATACTGTGAGCTGTATTCTGCAGTTCAGTTTTAATGATTAGTCTTGTGTATGGATTTTTATAAAGTGCATGTTTTAGAGTTGGTGAAGTTGACAAACAACATGGTGGTTGTGATTCCTGACTCACGCGTGCCACAACGCTTTGGTATGATTTGTTTGTTTTAACCTAGTTTGTAATTTATGTATTAGGTTAGTTATTTACCTGAAGAAGAGATCAGATGCAGATCTCGAAACGTAGTGTTTCTGATTTTTTGTTTCACTGAGCAATGGCAAATGTCCGGAAAAATCCTGTTTCCTTCATAAATAATTGTGTCGGAAAGTGTGAGTTTCTAAGACAAGTTAAAATGATTTTCAAATTCCCGACTTAAGTGAGTTACAGTAATGAATATTTGAGTTGAATGAATATATTAGATGAAACACCAGAAACTAAAATCTACTACAAAACATTTTTTTATTGGTTGAATGAGAAATAATAGAGCAGATCGAACAGTAGTGAAAAGATAACGAGACAATGTTAAAAGTCAGTATACAGCAATTATATAAGTTCCAGTTCAAAGTGAAACACTGGCCCCTGTTTGTGTCTTTAGTTCACTGTGCAGTAGCCGTTGTTTGTGCACAGACTCTTTTGTTAAGCAAGAAAACTTTTATCTCTATTCAACAAAGAATTTAAATTATGTACAACGGGATGATCAAACGTGATGATTTTAGAAGCATGCAATGTTCTTGTTGTAAGGTTGTGATAAACACTTTAAGTGATACATTTTTTCAGACATGTTTATAACCAAACTAAAAAACTTTAATTTTCGGTTTAACACGTCTGTTAAAACAGTAATTTAGAACCAATGTGTGCGTGTTTGCTCATATTAGGCACTCAGCAGTTTGGTAATTAAAATGTTAAAGTATGCACGTAAAAATGAAACAACATTGTTGCAAATACATTACTTTTTTGCCTAATACGTAACTGATAAACGTTTAAAATAAATTGGGTTTATATCGTTGTCTCTACCCAAATTCAAATTGTTATGGAAGCCTTTTTGAATTTTTAACTTAACTTTGTTTAATATCTCAAAAATACAATTTAATGAAGTGGAAAACAAACTGTACGTGTTTATTTATTTATTTATTCTTCCAACGGAATTACACCACTTGTACATGTAATAAGTTAAAAAGAGTATAAATTATTAATAGCACTAATAAAATGTATACATATATAATTAAATGACAAACAGTGTTAAAATAAGTAATAAAAAAACAGCGAATTAGTAACAAATATAAGTTAACAAATAATCAACAAAAAGGTAAAAAACAAATACAATAATAGGCTAAATAGATATAACTATACAACGTGTTGTTGATTTGAGTTAGATATAGTTCTAAAGCACGATGGCTTTAACATAGTAGATATTTGCAACCATGCAAATAATATTTAGTAAAAAATATTTCGTTTAGTGAAAAATATTACATTATCATTTAAACTCTACGAGTTTTTTTTAAGAGAGCAATATACGGCAATAGTAACTAATGTGCTCACAAGAGCTTTAAGAACTTCGAGTTGTTTCAAAGTCAGGATGGAACCTTTGTTGTAGTTAAGGAATCTCTGGCTTAAACCGGTTCTATATAGGGATGGAATTATTTATAGGTTAGGATGCATTCACCGCAACAGTATGGGCTGGTGTGACAGGTAAGCGGAAGTCCACACTTTCACCTGACACAGGGGTTGCGGGCAGACTTGTTTTGTGACCAGTGGTGTAGCAAAGGGGGGGGGGGGGCGGGGGACGAGTCGCACCGGGTGTCACCTTTTTTGGAGTGACACCCACACGGTCTCTCAACTTTAAGAACAATGTAAAAACAAACAAAAATATATCGCTAGCACAAAAATGTCTTTTACGGGGATTCCTCCACTAGCATTAGCTCAGCTCTATGTATAATTCGGGGATTCCCGCAAAAGGCCTGACTCTGTCGTGGGGGATTCCCCGTCCATACAGATCGCGAATTTTTGACGTTTCAGTTCCAAAATTTACTATATGTTTCGTGAAATGTGTTGTGTTTGGTTGGCGTGAATTGTTAAACGTTTATTATTCTATAGTGATAGATAATAAAAGGAAAAACATATTACATCCATAACCTTAATCATATAAACTTTATTGATTTTTACTTTCGATGGAGTGACACCACCAACCTCCGCACCGCATGCCACCCCAGGTAGCTACGCCACTGGTTGTGACTGAATTGCATTGGTCAAAGTTTTGTCTAGTTTAAACACTGTTCCGTTCACCATTACTCCTACGTTTATTGTTATTATTCCATTATTATTACCATTATTCCATTATATATTCCTACGTTTTGACCACAAAAAATGAACATGATGTTTTGTGTAACGTGTTTAAATGAGTTATTTAAAGATTCTTAACATGCCATATCCCAGAAGCAGCCAATACCTTCTCCTTCCAAATCTTTTGACTCCAGTTGTTAAAGGTCATAAGTTTAAAGAGGTCATTCTGCTCGCAGAGATAGGGAAAAAGCAGTAACTAGAGTGTTGACTCCTTACACGATCCTATTGTGTTAAATAGACTGCCTGGATATAAAGTAAGTTAATTATTTTGCTCAGTGTTTATGTAATTAACAGTGCATTCAAGCCCTCTACGGTAGATGAAATTAGAGTTTCTAACGACATATAAATTTAATAATGCTATAATTACATTTTTTTACTCTTGAAGTTTGCTATCGTAATTATTTTTAATCTTTTCTCCAAGACCATGCACTCACTTTTAACGCAGCTTTAATAAATTTTGAAATTTTATTTAATAATCTAAAACTACTGTAAAAAGATTTCCAAAGTAAATTGTTAACTAAACATTGTTTATTGTGTGTATTGTATATTGCTTGCATAAAACTACTGAAGTGCTGTACCACATCATTCCAAATGTCGAATGATATAATTTTGCAAAACTTGCTGTGTCGCACGGATAATGGTGCTGTCTCATGCCCTTCCTTCTAGTGGGTCTTAAATCGTAATCTTATATACTTGCATTTGAATAAAGTTTATACGTATTGTGCAGATCCGGCCTTAAAATGGAAGATTATTAGTTTGGTTATTTCGGCCAAGAAAAGCTAATTTTAGCTGCAAAAGTTAAAGATTCACCATGCAGATTCGGAAAACAGCTGTATTTCTCTGTATCAAACAAATTGATATAATTTTTATAATTCATTATTGTTCAATTGATAGCGTCAATTATTTTGATGAGAAACAGAACTCCTTGACCCATTCAAATACTAAAATTTAGTATTTTCTCGTTCGTGGATACCATGCGAGATGTGTATCATTATAATTTACAAATAATAACTTTTCATGGATCTATAAGTCAATAAAAATCAAACATATTATAACCCAGGGCTGGAATGCAAAAAAGATTAATGACGTTCCCTTTCTTACTTTACTAAACGTAAACGTGAGTTGTTTCAAGGCCAATGGGCGAGAAAGCCATTAAGGAAATTTATAGTTCTCTCGAATTTTCGGTTAACACTGAGAAAGCGCTTGACTAAGCTATTAGATTTTATCAATAATGTATCTGAACGATAGTATCTCACAATCGATAGCAATCTAGAAACAGCAGTTCAATTATATCACCTCATTATAATCAATGGGAACTGATAAATAAGCCAGTTGATGTTAATAGACAAGAAAATCTTACTGTATGGATTATAGCCAAGCAATTGTGTACTATATGTTTGCGTGTGAATTAAAGGCTCGAGGTGGTTAAGAACGGTTACAACCAGCAGAACATGAAAACCCCAAAAAGTGAATGGATTGATTTGCAACGTAGGTGTTTTTTGTTATAACTTTTTTTAAATATTGTATTCTGTAACTATTTAAACAAAATACATTTATATGTAGCCTTGCTTATAATGAAGAGAGTATAAGGTTAAAACTCGTTATGGTAATTTCAAACACTGGAACTTTCATTAGTGTATGGATTCTTACATAATTTGATATTAATTATGTAAATTTATGATACTTATGACTTATTATATAAATTATATTATTTATTATTATATAAATTATACTTATGTATGATTAACTTCGGTGTAAATGTATAATAAATAAATAACTTAATAAATAATAACTTAGTAGATAAATGACTTATTATATAAATTATACTTATGTATGATTAACTTCGGTGTAAATGTATGATATTATGACTTATTATATAAATTATATTAATTATTATTATATAAATTATACTTATGCATGATTAACTTCGGTGTAAATGTATGATATTATGACTTATTATACAAATTATATTAATTATTATTATATAAATTATACTTATGCATGATTAACTTCGGTGTAAATGTATGATATTATTGTGTAACTCATTATTACACACAAAGAACCAATAGCCTGTTTTCTAAATCAAACTCTAACTTTCGGACTCACAGTGTAAATAAAATATACAAACGTAAGAATATCATTACCATTCTTGTGTCGCTTGCTTGTAATATCGTTATCGTATTTACTGTGTATACTAAACTTTGTATAAATAAATATCAGGTACTTCAGTTATATACAACTCGGTAGTTTGTTGTGTGTAGAATCGTGCAGTGTGATCAATTTAGTTTGATCAGATACTGCTTTAGGTATCTTGCGTGAATATCCGTACAGATAATGGATTAGTCAGTCTTCCCCTATTGTAATGATGATTGTACAACTTTTTTTAACGTAGAGGTTATTTTTTAAACATTTTACAGAGCTTATGAGTAGTTATTATTTATCAATAATGAGGTAAATCGTTACTAAAAAGCTTAAAACTATTTGTTCAGAATGCACTTGATGCTTTTTTTTGCACATAATAGTAACTAATAAAGAGTTATATAAAATGCATTACGATATAACACATTTTTTATAAAAGTTTTACGTCATTATTCCTTTATATGGTAGATAACATTATTTGTCTAGAGTTTCACATATTTAATACATATGTCGCTGTGATAAAATATGAAATAGAACGTACATTGTCCCTGTTATTTAAATGTATACATGTTTATAAACAAGTTAACTTACCAAAGTGGTTATAATAGCAACGTGTCTGAACAATTTAGTAAATAAATATAATACGCATATTCAAGGAGGTTTAATATTTTTCATCCTTCCATGTTAAATATACAACAGTTACAAAATTTGTAAGAAAGAAAAATCGTCGCGATGAGTATATTCATTTACTATTCAGTAGGAATCTAGGAACAGCCTGTATTTGCGTAAAAATATTCCGAGATTAACCAAATAGTATATTTGAAACTCGGAGAAGTTTGTGCACAACGACAATCGTGGAGCGCTATTGGGCGTGCTCTAGGGTTGAAAGCGTAACTTTCACTTTTGCCACAAGCGGTGCTTATCTTCATTTAATCTTCTAAGGTATGATGACCCTTTTAAGTGAGGTGTATTCCAATAGTGGAGGTGGCGGAAATAGAAACAATAGTTACCGAAAGTGAATCACTCCCGGGCAGAACTTCGGTGAACTCGAGCGTGGAACATCCCCATTACACAAGTCTATTGTTGAGCCAGTGAATGCAGCTGTAGACTGATCGGAATCGAATGTCACTCACTCCGGAAGTCACTATCTCGGTTCTCGTCAGTTTAGTTCCAACTCGGCCACTGTGCTGTGATGACGACCTTAGCTTGTCTGCTGTTCTGTGCCTTGGGGGCCGCCCTGGGATACAACCTGGAGCCCCGGCATGCTGTCCTAATTGACGACCCCAAATCTGACAACGAGAGCTACTTCGGCTACACACTCAACTTCTGGCAGCGCTCAGCGTCTGGTACTAACACAACATGGTGAGTACTTCAGTCAAGGGGTATAACAAGTTAGGGGGACGGCGGCACCAGATCCGCGCTTTTCGAAGTACATCAATGAAGTCAGTTTTAAATGTCACATTCTGTCTTGCATCGTTAGTAATAAGAAAGCTAATATTTATTGTTATGGGTGTTAGCGAAGAAAACTGTTGTTACTTATACTGGCAAAGCTATCAATAATGACACAAACTTGTGGTACCTTAATCGATCATTTTTTAATAGAATACGTCTACACCTAAAATTAATTATATTCCTTATTTTGAAAAAAACTTACTCCTTAACTTCTTCACGAAGGCCTCACACTCCCGCAATCGTAATAAACATGTAATACCGTTTTAAATATTATAATCTTGTATGTCGTAAACATTAACGATGAACTCGAATGAGAAGTAAAGCAAATTTTCTGTAACTTTTCTTCAACTTTTAAGCGTTTTATTTCTACAAAATTATAATTATTATTTACATTTCTGCACCGTCCGTATCGGTCTGCAGGCATTGCTTTGCTATAGTAACTTTATTAGGTGTCTAATTAAATAATGTTTAGATTTGCCTGTAGTATTACGTATTTATCAGGAGTATACATATAATCGCTGCATGAATGAGATTTAAGACTTATGAATGAACCTTTTTCGTTCACAAACAGTGTTTTTAAGCAGTTTCTTAATAAATAGCAGATAATATATATATATATATATATATATATATATATATATATATATATATATGTAGGAAATATAATTGTTTTGTATTGTAAAACTGTTTAATTATTTCAAAAGAACTTCGTCATTCATATTTAAGCACTATTTCCAAACGAATAACGATTCAGCCTACGATAAGGCTATTAACGATGATCGTATTAAAATAAATTTCTGCTGAATATCTGCAAACATTTAAAATTACAGAAAATATTCATTTGTGATATCTGCAATAGCTGTTTTAGGGGGGTACGCTATACACGATGTACAATGTTAGAAGCAGCAATGCGATTTTAACACATCAAACGTTGATTATAATCTAACCAAGTATCTTTAAGGAACTTAATATTAAAATGATTTATTATAAAAAATAAAACAATTCTTATTACTTTTCATAAAAAAGAAGGAGTACAAATCATACTTAGTACACAGGATGCACAGCTGGTGTTATCTGCCAGATTTCAAATTCACTTATGTTAAAATTGACAACAATTAAGTCTAAGATTAAGTTAGGTTTAAGTTTAAAGTTATTTTGCTAACATCACTTACCACATAAAAATGTTGTGATATTGTGTATATATGAATGTGTCGTTGTGTGTTTAATGATCAGCAGTCAAATGACAAATAATTCATATAAAATTAAATAATTAAAGGATTAAAACATTTTGTTTAACAGATTGTAGTTAACAGGAATGTAAAGCATGCATGTTAGTATGTTTTAGAGTAAAAATGTGTCTAAAATAGTTTTTACACTTTACACTTCAATTATAGCTATGGAGAGTTTGTCTAGTTTAGTTGTGATTCAGTTACACGGGTTAAAATATAAGAAATAATAAGTATTATATTGTTCTCTCTTTATACTAATGATAAAAACTATGTTTATATGAGTTTAAATGTTATGGTATTTAAGTAAGTTATTTATTGTCTGTCTGTGATGTCAAACTGATAAAACATTGCGGGAATGTCGGTCAACCACAGGAATACCACATGTGATATGTGAACATGCCTTGTAACTTTGATAGCCAGTTCTTACTTTATTATAACTTTGAAAAAATTATTTGAAATATTGAAACAATTTATCATCTTTAATCTATTATATAAAAATGAAACTGTTCGTGTGTGACAGCATCACTCACAAACGGCTGGACGGATTCGCCTAATTTTTTTTAATTTGTTCGTCTTGATCTGTAGAAGGTTATAGGATACTTTTTATCCCTTTCCCGATTCAGGATTCCGCCCCACTGGTTACAGAAATACCCGTAAGAAATGCATTGCAGCAAACATATGTTATTAAGTGAAAGAGTCTTTTCAAATTTTTAATCAGCTGTTCTTTGTAAACATATATAATGCGACAAAAAATATATTTATATATAATTTAATTACTACACTTATAGTTTTAAAGCATAGAGTAAGCTTAAGAGAAACGACAAATTTTGTTTAAACTGATTCTGCAATCACTGTTAAACATAGACTTTACTATCCAGATAATACAATTCAAATTTGACATAAAAATTCACCTTTAACTGCAATATTTATTTAATATAAACCATGCTCATGCTTGATCAGAAGAGCAATGCAGATATCATAATTACTATCTTACGTTGGCTACAAATATAAAGAATGTTATAAAATCAACCTTAGTTGTTTTTTTTGACAGAAGTATCAGGAATGTGGTACATACCTTCATAATGCGCCCAAGAAGCTCACGA
Source organism: Homalodisca vitripennis (assembly GCF_021130785.1). Lineage (NCBI taxonomy): Eukaryota > Metazoa > Arthropoda > Insecta > Hemiptera > Cicadellidae > Homalodisca > Homalodisca vitripennis. Next base: position 228,556,934 of record NC_060208.1, read on the forward strand.
AGGAACGACTATCAATTATCTCAGCAATGTTTAGAATGTGATAGAAAATGAATAAGTGAATATAGTGTACTGTTTTCAACGGGAAATTGCGTGCGAAGCCGCGGGAAACTTATTGAAATGCGCAGCGAAGCGCGCCGGGTCCGCTAGTACTTTATATAAAAGGTGATTTTTTGTTGGTGCGGTTTTTAAAACTAAATAAAAAATGAAAAACAACCTGCATTGACATAAAAATGCATTTATTTGAACTACAGTGTCATGAAATTAACGTTTAAAAATGATTTCTGGCATATGGGCTCCATTTCGTTCGCGTACAAAGCCCAATCGAGAAGTCAAATTTTCGAATACTCTTTCCAGCAGCTGTGGTTGAATTCCGCCAATAACTCGACGAATGTTAGCTTCCAAGTCATTTAAAGTTTGTGGCTTGTCAGCGTATACTTGAGACTTAAACATATCCCCACAGAAAGTAGTCTGTTGGCGTGATATCACACGACCGTGGGGGCCAGTTGACACTACCTCTAAATGAGATGATACGTTCACCAAATGTTTCTACCAAGAGGCCAATTGTGTCGTTTGCCGTGTGGCACGTCGCGCCGTCTTGTTGGAACCAGACATTTTCTAAATCCACTTCAAGTTCGTTTAGCTGAGGAAAGAAAAAGTCCCGTAACATTGCCCGATAGCGTTGACCATTTACCGTAACAGTCTGGCCAGCATTGTCTTTAAAAAAATAAGTGCCAATAACACCACCTGCCCAAATGGCGCACCAAACGGTAAGTTTTTGTGGATGAAGGGGCATACCAACAAATTCTTTTGGGTTTTCATCACTCCAAATCCGACAATTCTGTTTGTTGACAAAGCCGCATAACCAGAAATGAGCCTCATCACTGAAAAAAATCTTGCCTGCGAAAACTGGGTCACGTGTTATCTTATGTTGAGCCCATTCAAAGAAATCAAGACGCTTGCCATAGTCTAATCGTTTCAGTTCTTGCACCAACTAAATCTTGTATGGATATAGGCGTAGATCCTTCCGTAAAATATTCCATAGAGTTGAGTAGCAGATCGCTAATTGCTGCGCACGATGACGAATCGACACACTTGGATCCTCTTCAACACGATGAACAACAGCATCAACAGCCTCTTCGGTCCTTACTGTGCGGCGTCTCTGCCGATGCTTGTCAACAAGAGTGTGGGTATTACGAAAACGATTAACCAAAGCTCGAATACCTGACTCTGATGGACGATTATGAGGTCCGTAAATCGGACGAAGAGGTCGGTAAGTTGCCCGAACTGAACTGCGGTTTTCAAAATAAATTTGCACTATTCGCAAACGCTCTTCTTTTGTAAGTCTGTTCATGGTTACTATACAATAATACGCACTAGACAATACAAATATCGAAATGACATAAGATAATAAACAAAGATCAGCTGTTTTATTCAAATTTAATTGTTGTGTTTAATAGTGGTGCCAACTTAAAAACCACACCAATAAAAAAATCACCCTTTATATCATATGAGTTGAGTGGTTGGGTTCTTTCAGACACAATGTAGATTTCAGTTGGTATCTTCGCATGGTATCTAATGATGAGTTTCGGTTAGAGATAGAAAAATGTCTGTTTTTACAGTATTGCCAACCATTACTATTGCATCCCTCCTCCAATGCTTGGTCATTGCGCAGATAATTATTTTGGGAATGGCCCTAGTGAGAACATAATGATTTCATCTTAAAAAATGTTAAATATTTCAAAATATTAAATACTTTTACTAATTCATTTGTACTAGTTAACGTTACGCTTCAGATACACTAATTGTATTGTTCCATAAAAATTAAAAATATGTTTAATTACACGAAGAGGGTTGTGTGAGTCTTGGGATGTTGAGAAGCTGTATGTGAGATGGAGAGGTTTGTACGTACATAAATTATAAATGTGACTCAGCCACCTACATACATAGTTGTTTGATTTTAAATACGATTCACTAAGACGTACATAAATTATAAATGTGACTCAGCACACGTACATACATAGTTGTTTGATTTTAAATACGATTCACTAAGACGTACATAAATTATAAATGTGACTCAGCACACGTACATACATAGTTGTTTGATTTTAAATACGATTCACTAAGACGTACATAAATTATAAATGTGACTCAGCACACGTACATACATAGTTGTTTGATTTTAAATACGATTCACTAAGACGTACATAAATTATAAATGTGACTCAGCACACGTACATACATAGTTGTTTGATTTTAAATACGATTCACTAAGACGTACATAAATTATAAATGTGACTCAGCACACGTACATACATAGTTGTTTGATTTTAAATACGATTCACTAAGACACATGGTAGGATTTATGAACTTGTTAAAAACTTTAAATTAAAACCCAAAATTTTAAACTTTATATTACGATGAACTTTATTTTGTGTTACTATAATGCACGTTTAGATAAGGACTATTAGCTGGAACGTAATTCTGTATACTAGTGCTGATATCTGATAACCAGCAATTAATTATTGAGCAACATAGACAGTCAGAAGCCGAAGTCTGTCTGCAAGTAAGGCAACTATTGGTGTGTTTTCTATTTTTATATGATGAACGAACGTTTGCTACCTGAGCGTCTGACCGTTACTTATATTTAAGCTAGTACTTTATAGTGTTTATTCCGTAATGTTTTATGACAGACATCGAGTTTAGAATCACACATATTTTATACTCATACAAAATTATTGGCTGAGCATTAGCGAAGACTATTACAAATGAGGCTGACGGGTTTTCTTGCCTGTCTCCCTGTCTATATGTCCATACGTTAACTCGAAACGAATTATAGACTTGAAATTTTACATGAAGCCTTATTTGTATATTAGTGCATGTCAATACATGGGATTTTGCTGAGCATTAACAAATATTTTTTATCAGGGATCCTCTGCAAAGTTTACGTTTTGTATGAAACTTCATATCTTCACAGACAAGAATTAGTTTTATGGTAGTGCAAGGTTTGGAATTTGGGTTAGCGTCATTGAAGCCTGTCACTTAGTAGGATAACTAAATTTCTTTTTTGTCTGACGCAGGATGTAAAAATGTCTTTTCTGTATATTTCTACTCGACCACAGGACATCTCGAGAATTAAATCTGTAAGGGATAGTGAATCACGTTTCTCCCTGGGACCTCATGTAAGTATATTAAGATCTCATTATCGGTGTTGCTTGTTGTAGGTTACTGGTGGGAGCTCCGCGAGCTAAAGTGGACCGGCTGCGAGGCGAACGAGTGCGTGAACCTGGTGGGGTGTACAAATGCAGTGTAGACACCGCACAATGCACACCGATCCTTATATTGGGTTATGGTAATTATACAATTTTTTTATCTTCTTCAACACATCATCTATTTGTGTAATAAAGTTTAATGCCATTTGTTTAATGACTTAATTAATTTCACCAAATCAACTGAAGTTTTATACGTGGATATACACTTTGTCGAAAATTATTTTTTTTCAGATTATGAAATGGAGCAGGACTTAACATGGAGGGGGAGAGTTAAAAATATTCCTGCACGGTCTTGGCTTGGAGCTACAATTGCAGTAGAAGACAAGTTGGATGGAGGGGTGGCGGTAAGTTTTAAAGAGGATTTCCAAAACCTTGCGCTTTAAATCAATATTCTCCACAGATATTTCATAATTTTATCAGTTATGGATGTCGCACTATAGAACTTTAAGATAACCTAAGCTGTGATTTTTCAAAACATACTTTCTCGGTCGTACACATCACGAGCTCATTTTTACTGTGTAAGAAATTCTGTGTACAATTCTCTTTTTTATAACATAAATATTTAGTAATGATAACTAAATGCTTATGTAAAAAATACGAAGCATTATTGGCTATAACAAATACCAATCACAAATGTATTTCCTAACATGGATTAAATTTTTTTTTATTTATTTATTTTGAACCATGAGGAATCCTGTCGTTGAACATGGCCAAAAACGTAGTTGTAATCTATGACCTTTTTGATATCGTTGCATAACGGGTTGAACCTCAAGAAACTGGACAGGGGCGAAATCATTGTCCCGTGTAACTAAATAACAGCGTATTTGGAACTCCGTGCAACACAGCAAGAGTGTAATGTCGAATCTCTCGCCAAAATTTGTTCACTCTTTTTCTTAACTTTATCTATTGAGAATCAATTATTCATCTTAAATTCTTGTAGATAAATAGATGAAGTTTAAAAAAATACTCTTATATAAAGTATTTGATGTCCAAAAGTGTAAAAAAATATTGGGTTTTTTATACATCTCTTTATATAGAAATCTCCTAAAATGCATGATAGGGCATTTTCACCTAGACATTGAAATGCCATGATGTGATCGATGAGACATACAATAGTAAGGGGATACTATGTCCACAACAGGATGTTACCTTACTGAATAAACTACTGAATGAGATAGATGTAGGCCGTGCCCTTGATACAATCAGAACGCCCGATGGGGCTCTTGTAGAGACACCTCAGTACAACTGCAACTCTATTTGTCTTTCAAACAACGCTACAGTGCATATAGCTTGAGTATAATAGGAAGAACATCCTATGTCTGCATCAGTGATTTGTTAAAGGCAGTTTAAGCTAAGCCATAGTGGGCATACATAGGTTATCTTCCAGATCCCTTAAACGTTTTTATGGTGAGATTATAAAACAGAACAACAATTATATACGACAAGAAGCTTGTAGGAAGTACGAGCAGAGTTACAGGATGTGTGAGAAATTCTTGGTGTTGAGACCAAGTGGAGAGCACTTCTCTGTAATATCTACTTTGGCAGTAGTTCATCATAAGGTTGAGATCAACCACAGTACACAACTTCTGTAGGTTTATTAGTGAGTCGCAGGTGCGGAACGTTTAGCTTCTGGAATAAATGGGGAATTCTGGGAAAATGTGAGTATAAATGATGTTCCAGTAACTCATTTCAACGGTAGCTTAATATTGAGATAATCAATTATCCCATACGAAGCAGAGTTTCACTGTGCAAAAGTTTTTATGAACTCAAATCTCTCGTCTGAACCAAGTTTACAAACATAAAGTTTATGATGTTGTAAAAGTTATTTGTAAAGATGACTACTGGATCGACGGGGGCACCTACATTACCGTTATTTTCCTTCTTTTTATCATTCTCGCTGATTTCCTTAAGATAAAAAATCTCAAAGTAAAACGAAACGTATTAAAATACGATATGGGGATTTGTAGGTGGAACATTTGACTTAATTCATCTCATCTAGATGAAAATGGAATTCGTCCTGCTATCTAGTTTTTTTCACTGTGTATCCCAAACGATATCCTCTAGCAGTGATAGTCATTGAAGAAAATCGAAGTATCCACATCAAACAATTGGTCTTCATAAAGTCCTAAAGCTTTTGCTCTATAAAACTTAAAAGACCTGTCCGGATGGAATGATGTATTCATTCATTTAGAGCCGAGGATAGCTTTAAGCGATGATCATACCAGCAGCCATATTATATGCACTTGATCATTCAAAAATGTAAATTCAATTATCCTAACCAAAAATTTCTAGCAAAAATCCAGTTAATGTGATGTAAGGTTTACGCTGGTAGCCTTACAAAAAAAAAGAAACGTTGAAAACCATAGGTGTTAAAGTAAATACTGTACTACATTTTTCTATCAGTAGATATTTATTAAACATATAAAAAATTTTTGAACCTTCATTTCAAGTAATTCTAGCCTCTCTTAGACATACCGATAGCACTATGCAAATGGATATTCGAATGGGGAAGTCCATCTGCATGGTAAGGAAAACACTGACTCCGGAAACAAAAAAAAAAAAAACATTTTTTGAGATTGATGATGTTCAAATATCATTGTGGTTTTGTATCTTTATATAGCATTTGTAGATACTATAAAGAGTTTTTACTCGTCTAAGCAAGGCTTAATAATTTAAAATTCTTCTATGTTAACATTAACAGAATCATGAATTTCACAAAGTGATGAATAGAATTAACGGGTTGAATAATAGAACAATGCACTTTTATTTATATAAAGTAAGATCAATCACACACACACACACACACACACACATATATATATATATATATATATATATATATATATATATATATATATATATATAAGCAAGTAAAAAATTAAGAACTAATGCACGTAACGGAGATACACTAAAAAGCACCAGAATAGTTAATGAAAGATAACCATAATAACAACGGTAATCAGCCTATATAAAAATTAGTTATAGTAAAACGAGTAAGTGAGTTTCGCTCTGAGATGACCCAATTAAGATCGCTAAACCTATTATCAGCGACACACGTTATTCATTAAGAGTGATAATTATAGTCGAGAGGGATGGATGGCTCATTTTACGGTGGTATTATTATTGGAAATATGAATATGATTTAGTTTATGTTGCAAGTATGTATTCCAAGAATGAAAGTGATATTCGAGATGGATAGGTGGCTTATCTTAGGGTGGTTTTTTTAAAATGGAAATAAAAATATGATTTCGTTTATGTTGCAAGTTTGTCCTTCAAGAATGAAAGTGATATTCGAGATGGATAAGTGGCTTATCTCAGGGTGGTGGTTTTGATGGAAATATAAATATGATTTAGTTTATGTTGCAAGTTTGTCCAGAATTGGATAGGTGGCTTATCTTAGGGTGGTGTTTTAACAGAAATATAAATATGATTTCGTTTATGTTGCAAGTTTGTACTTCAAGAATGAAAGTAATATTCGAGTTGGATAGGTGGCTTATCTTAGGGTGGTTTTTTTTAATGGAAATATAAATATGATTTAGTTTATGTTGCAAGTTTGTCCAGAGATGGATAGGTGGCTTATCTTAGGGTGGTGCTTTTAACGGAAATATAAATATGATTTCGTTTATGTTGCAAGTTGGTACTTCAAGAATGAAAGTGATATTCGAGATGGATAAGTGGCTTATCTCAGGGTGGTGTTTTTAATGGAAATATAAATATGATTTCGTTTATGTTGCAAGTATGTACTTCAAGAATGAAAGTGATATTCGAGATGGATAGGTAGCTTGTCTTAGGGTGGTTCTTTTAAAATGGAAAGAAAAATATGATTTCGTTTATGTTGTAAGTTTGTACTTCAAGATGAAAGTGATATTCGAGATGGATAGGTGGCTTATCTTAGGGTGGTGTTTTTAATGGAATTATAAATATGATTTCGTTTATGTTGTAGGTTTGTCCTTCAAGAATGAAAGTGATATTCGAGATGGATAGGTGGCTTATCTTAGGGTGGTGTTTTTAATAGAAATATAAACATGATTTCGTTTATGTTGCAGGTTTGTGCTTCGAGAATGAAAGTGATATTCGAGATGGATAGGTGGCTTATCTTAGGGTGGTTTTTTTTAAAATGGAAATATAAATATGATTTCGTTTATGTTGCAAGTTTGTACTTCAAGAATGAAAGTTATATTCGAGATGGATAGGTGGCTTATCTAAGGGTGGTAGTTTTGATGGAAATATAAATATGATTTCGTTTATGTTGCATGTTTTTACTTCAAGAATGAAAGTGATATTCGGGTTGGATAAGTGGCTTATCTCAGGGTGGTGTTTTTAATGGAAATATAAATATGATTTCGCTTATGTTGCAGGTTTGTGCTTCAAGAATGAAAGTGATATTCGAGATGGATAGGGGGCTTATCTTAGGGTGGTGTTTTTAATGGAAATATACATATGATTTCGTTTATGTTGCAAGTTTGTACCTCAAGAATGAAAGAAATATTCGAGATGGATAGGTGGCTTATTTTAGGGTGGTTTTTTTTTTTAAATGGAAATATAAATATGATTTCGTTTATGTTGCAAGTTTGTACTTCAAGAATGAAAGTGATATCGAGATGGATAGGTGGCTTATCTTAGGGTGGTGTTTTTAATGGAAATATAAATATGATTTCGTTTATGGTACAGGTTTTGCTTTGAGAATGAAAGTGATATTCGAGATGGATAGGTGGCTTATCTTAGGGTGGTTTTTTTAAATGGAAATATAAATATGATTTCGTTTATGTTGCAAGTATGTACTTCAAGAATGAAAGTGATATTCGAGATGGATAGGTGGCTTATCTTAGGGTAGTGTTTTTAATGGAAATATAAATATGATTTCGTTTATGTTGTAGGTTTGTCCTTCAAGAATGAAAGTGATATTCGAGATGGATAAGTGGCTTATCTCAGGGTGGTGGTTTTGATGAAAATATAAATATGATTTCGTTTATGTTGCAAGTTTCTACTTCAAGAATGAAAGTGATATTCGAGATGGATAGGTGGCTTATCTCAGGGTGGTGTTTTTAATGGAAATATAAATATGATTTCGTTTATGTTGCAAGTTTCTACTTCAAGAATGAAAGTGATATTCGAGATGGATAGGTGGCTTATCTTAGGGTGGGTTTTTTTAATGGAAGTATAAATATGATTTCGTTTATGTTGCAGGTTTGTGCTCCCAGAATGAAACTCGAGGTCAAAAGGGGGAGACTCATCCCAGGGTTGTGTTACTACTTGAAAGATGAACATGATAAATTTCCTCTCGCAAGCTTATCTTCAAGTATGTTGCGTTCGTACAATGTTACTAATTAACTCTACAGTAAATTATACATACACTTGTGTCGGATATTTACGGTACGTGATATTTAAAAGTAGTAGTATTCTGGACCTTGTAAATTAAAAGTGTAAATTGCTACTCCAATTCAAAAAATTAGTTAAAAATATGTTTATATATAGAGTGTTATCCTACATCCTTAAAAATGTCCACTATTTACATAAAAATAATGCCATGATATCTCATTACTACTAAATAAATTGTAAAGTTACTAAGTAAGTTATGAGGTATATTATATCCATTTGAACTGTTTAAATTTACAGCTTTTCTGATATAGTGCTTTACACATTAGAAGCACAAAAAGTTCAAATGTTGCCTATTTTAATTTAAACACTTAATAATTTGTATAGTTATCCATTTCAAAATAGGGAGTTAGAATATAATAAATTGGCGTGTTGTCTGCTTTTATACTTAAATTAGGGTGGCTGTTATCATTCCGATCGGTTGCATTTATTACTTTACATAAAAATACCTTTCAAAAGATGTTAAGTGAGTTGTCAAGACTATTGGGCATAGCTTGGATGGATTTTCGACGAAGATTATGACTGATAAATACAGGTTTACGTTGAGTGGTACTAAGCATTCATTATTTGTTTCAGTTCCCTTTAAAGAAAACATACATAAAAACGGCTTCATAGCGGGACTTGCCCAAGTTGGTATGTCAGCCCACTTCGTTGCGGTAAGCTTTCAATCAATTATATTTGAAAATCATTTGACGTTGAAGTGAGCATATTTCACTCATTACAAAATCTGATTGATATATGTTTTTTTACTTATTTCTTTGGTCATTGGGGTTTTGTTTTTATTGAATGTATATATATATATATATATATATATATTTTATTATTAAATATAAAATAGTATTTTATCTTCCACGAATAAAAATTAAGTGGTGTTTGTTACAGAATTCAACAACCAGTCAGCTGGTGGTAGGTGCTCCTGGAATTGACTATTTCAAAGGTATTAATATAATGTTCAATTTCATTATATCGATTGATTGATTGATTGATTGACTTATGGTGCCAAATAGTGAAACTAGTCAGAGTTCGTTTTATTTTGTTCAATATTTACATAGAGGACGCTAGGAATCAAATACTTAAATAAACGTACTTGATGAGTATATGTCTTACGAATTGATATGTGACTCCATGTAAGTAAAATATTCAAAATACTCTTTTGCAGGTGGGATGGCTGTCTACGAGAAAGAGCCGGAGGATCCGCGGTGGCAGATCGGCCGCGGCCTATCTTCCTTACACATCCCTATAGCTAGACAAACCAAATTTGACTATTATCTAGGTGAATAAGCATCATGATATATCACTTTCCTTGTTAAACGATCCTTTCTAAATTATGCAGTGGAATGAATTTAAAAATCATGGTTAATGTTATATGGATATGAAATAAATTTTAAAAATTGTCTTCTTTTAAATTTATCTGTCTACTACTAGTACACTCCTCAAGAAAGTATGTATTTATTCACTATCTTATTGTATTTGAATAATTTCATAGTAGTACTGTAAGTACTTAATTATAAAAAAACTTGGAGAGAAACATCATTATGAAGGTCTAGTAAAAATAAGCAAATAAATGTTTAGTATATCGGCAGGATAAACGCCTGCTCATTGAGCTATTGGCTCTGATTCTAATTGTACCTTGTTCAACTTAAATTATAAAAAAATGTATTTTACCCTTCCTAGTTTTAAATTAGCGTATGCGTTAAGAAAATGATTTTACTTAATTTTATTTCGGTTTACCTATCCCCAAATTTCACAAAATCCCTTTACATATTTTTTTGATTTGTTTAACTGCACTTAATTATCAAGTTAATTATAACTAATTAATTATATTTTTAGAAAATGCTTTCTATAATCACTTCAACTAAATTGGGCTTAAAACAACAATCCTTGTATTTGTTGGATATTTAGATTTAATTCACAAAAGTTTACACAACCACTTGTGTTGTAAAAGTTCTTTCAAGAAAGGGTTTTCTTCTTTCAAATAAAATAAATTACGTTAAACTTCTTATTTCAAAAATAAAATTGAACTAAATATTTCACTTTTTTATAAATTTTAAATAAAATAAAAGTTTCTAATTTAACTCTTATAAAATTTACCTTTCTCTATTTATAAAAGAGGCTGAATTAAACTGAACTAAAAACTTCCTGAAAATTCTTCGTACCATTTGTGTCATGACCTGTTACTGTTGGTACAGACTCTAAGTTCTAACTGTAATTTAATTATGTTGCATCCATAAATATTTACTAAAAAGTTTATATCTTGATGTATAAAAATTATTCTTACCGTTTTATACTAAATGGTTATTACAAGTAACATTTAAATCATGTTAAAATTGAAGGTTTGACTTTGAAAAATACTGCAATGACATGTCTTCTCTTGAAAACTTGAGTTAATTAATGAGTATATTCAAAACTTCTTGTATAATTTTTTATAAAAATAATACAATAATAACTCTCATGTAAAAAGCATTAGTTGACAACAAATTTCTCATACGAAAATCGTAACTCAACTATAAAAGAGCTACTTACGTAAAATCTCGCGCAGGCCTGGAGAGTAAATAAATAAGTAGAAGACCATCAAAAATACCGACCCCTCCCCCCTAATCAACTAACACCGACGCATTTCATTGGCCTCCGACTATCCAATCACAAGGAGAGAGAGAGATACTAATTGTCAGCCCTTATTGTAATCCCTTTATCAATCCCCCTACCGGAAAAACTTGCTGTCTTACTGTACAATTCCTACACCCGCAGACCCTTTCTTGAGAAATTACATTATTTATTTTACAATATTAACATCATTAAATACAGTCTAAAAAATTTTCACATATAATTTTTCTCATCAATATTTAGTAAATAAATGTTAAACTGCCTATCTAGCAATTAATAAACCTTGCAAATTGACAAAAACTTATTTGAACATTTTAAATTATTTGTAGAATTAGTACTAGGGGCTTAACACGTTTGCAATACGGTAACTAGTTTTATATAATTTTGCGATATTGCAGGGTACTCAGTGACGTCAGTAAGGTTCCACAGCAATAGCTTTATTTAATTATTTGTAGTTCTAATACTAGGGGATTAACAATTTTGCAGTACGGTAACTAGTTTTATATCGTTTTGCGATATTGCAGGGTACTCAGTGACGTCAGCGAGGTTCCACAGCAACGACAAGGTCAGCTACGTGGTCGGCGCACCCAGAGGGCGGGGATTCGACTTGTTCAGTGGCGTGGTAAGTAAAAGGCATTCTTTCAGTTCACACTTTAATAGTCAGTCGAAAAAGTAGATAGTTTTTGTGACAACTGACATATTTTACCTCTGCTTTCTACTTCGTTTTGTGTAAATTCTAAAAAAATATAACCTAATTCAACCCTGATCGCTTGGGATTTTGATTATTATTTTCGGCCTCAGTACGTATATTCCTGTTAATCTGTTGAACACCAAACATTTGCTGAATAAATCCGGATCGCCTGACTCATTCTCTCCATTACTCTTCAGCTTCAGTAAGTGTCTTCGGGTTCACTTGACTGACTTTTTCTACATTATTCGGTCTCTCAAAGTTCTGCACTTTATGTGACATTAATGTCATATTTGAAATTTCCGTCGAAACCAAGACTCTATGTTATATGTTGCACGAGAATATATACATATAATCAGAAACTGGCTTCAAAGTGTGAACCACACTAACAAAGGGAGCCTTAAATAGCCTCCCTTTTCTCGGTTGGAGCTTCACTCCCCCCTCCCCCTTAATCATTTAACCCATTCGGTATGATTACAAGTGACTCAATCCATAATTTAACGAAAGAGTTAGCTCATCTCTTATTTTCTACGCTTGTTCACAATAGAGCCAGTTTTTTTTTAAATTAAAAATTATATGAGAATGGGAAGGAAACTGTTTCCTGGGGTTAATAAAAAAATCATCGTGTTCAGTTTGGGATACAATATTAATCTCTTTAATATTATTATTTCAATATTTTTCAAATAATATATTGCTCCTTGTGCTTTTTTTATAGTCCAACTCTAACATGTTGTTATTTTAAGGGATTCTTATAAAAGCCAAAAAATTTTATTTTGTTGTTCTAAAGTATATCAACATGTTGCTGGTTATAAGGGATTCTTATAAAGGCCATATCTCTTTATTTTGTTGTTCTGAAGTATATAAAAAACAAATAAATGAGAACAAAAACTCGTAATAAAATTCGAACTTATAGAAAAAATTAAATGTAAACCCAAAAATGTAGTATATCTACAAATCTTTTACTAAAATGAACAAATTAAAATGATATGTACCACAATATAGTAGAATTAAATTTACGAAGATAAAAATAATAGTAAAACATTTTTGATTAGTGCTTATTATGAATACTGTAATCAAAAGTAGATGGTAAACTTTTCATAAAACACTTTTATGGAGAATTAGTTTGATAAATTTGACTATAATAAAAACAATATTTTAGTAAAATTAAACAGTAATGGTGTGTTTTATAATAATCGCCAAGTAGTCTATATTTACAAGGATTGTCGCCATGCTATCATATTATTTGAAATGGCTTTTTCGTTAAGAAACATTTTTATTGACTATAATAATTTTCATACGTATACACTAGCTCTGTACTGCTTTATACAGGTTTTTGTGTTTACGAATCCCTACAAGACACATTGGACTGAAGTGTCGACACTGAATGGCAACCAAATGGGCGAGTATTACGGCGCTTGTGTGACTGCCATTGATGTAGACAAAGACGGGACGGACGATGTGTTGGCAGTGGGAGCTCCTATGTACAGTATCAAGTCTACAATAGAGGATGACCTTGGAGGAGATCAAGGTCGTGTTTACATCTACATCAATAAAGGAGAGGTGAGTCAAAGCAAGAGGATGGGTATTTTTCATTTACTAATATTTCAAAATTGTAGGGGATGTCAAATGCATTTTCTTGTTCTGTTTTATTCTAGTTGTATTGGATTATAGAAAAACATAAAGTTAGCTTAGAGAGCATAAATTTTCCTAAAAAATAACCTAAACTTTAAATTTTAGCAAAATTAAAATTCTCACTAATTTTGAGTACATATGGTTTCTTTTACAGCTATATTGAGTAGAAACCAGATTTGTTTCGAATACTGTAATTGAAAGCAAAAAAGTTAGTATACTCGATATCAGTGTTCCATTACTTAATTAACACTTTTTATATTTAGTGTATGGTTAATGTGGATGTCCATATGAAGCTGACAAATATAAAATAAATATAGTATACAAATAAATTTGAAACACATCCATGAAGTTTTTATATTAATTTTATAGCAATAATTTGTAATTACAAGTTATGATGTTTTATTACAGAGTATTGGAGCTGTTGTGATAATATATAGAGTACTATCGTATGTAAATCTTCAAAGGGTCTATAAAATTGGTGAATGTGTAGATTTACGAAAATAACTTCAAAGTCCCGCTAAATTTACATTTCTCCAAATATTTAAATGCAATTTTATCATTCAGTATTACGAATTAGCCTTATTAATATTTAGTAAGTTCTTAATATTAGGTTTAAACAGTTATGCAATTAAATAAGTTTGTACAAATTTGAAACTCATAAAACTTTATTGAATAAAAATAAAAAGTAATTAGTGTTTTTTAATTTACTTGACTCTGAAAAATACTAAGGTAATTGCTAAAAATGAGAATGAATTTGCACAGTAATTGAAACAACTGCAAACAAAATTATATATTTTAAATCCTACTCAACATAGATAAATATCCGTAATGCATATTGCATACAAATTATATAGGGTCTAAAGGATGGGATTATGAATAAAAGAAATGAAATCTATAAGTAATACATATTAACTAACAAAAAGAAGATCTGTGAAAATTTCACCTCAAAGGTTCTTATTTCCTCCTCATGAGGACTGTAGTATTTCCTTGTTAAGGACTGCAGTGTTGCTGGAGAACCCATCAAATCAGGGCGCCCAATATTGTGTTTGCTGGAAATAAAATCACTACAAGAGTGATGAATTAGAGGCACATTTAAACGATGGTCGTCGTTCTCCTTAATATCAACACCGATATACAAATGGTGTATAAACTGTATGTTAACATTTAAATTTCAAGACTTCTTCTTAGGAACGACCCGTGATTTCATAACCACCAGAAGTTATCAAGGAAGTAGGGAATTTTTAGAAAAATAGTGATACACTCAAGTGGTATATTCTTATATGAAATCGTTCAACAGTTGGAGGCCAGACCTAATTGACAGCCGGTATATGTTCCTTATACTAACATATGATTTAAAACAAGCATAAAACAGTATATTTAATTGAATGCATAAGTAAAAAGAGTGTATGGAGAAAATAATACCTTAAACAATTACTCATGAATTATACGCTAATTAATTGGATGTCAGGGGCAGCTTTAAGATATGTGTACTAGGTTTCTTAAATCCATGGAATTAGAGACAAGCTCTAAAACACACAGCGTAATATCATACAAACACACGTGTCATAAAAAGCTCATAGCAAAAAGTGTTATAAATGGTACTTACTGCACATTTTTAGACTTACAGTAGGTTCTACTGTGTTTGGGACCACATTAGGTAGGATAACACGTTGTCGGAGAATAACAGAACTCTGTTTTTTGATGATTTTTCCCCTCATATTTGTTAAAAAAGTTAAATCGTCCGGTTAGGCATACACCAAGATTTAAAACCTAGCAAATATGTGGCGATGAACTGGAGGGTTCACTTTTGTTGGTTTATACCTTTCGGTTAAACGTTCCCGAGATACTGGAAAACAAATGTGTCAATTAAATACATTACTAATCGCAAATGTCGAAATATTTGGGTGCCCGGAGGGATCGATAGGATTAGTATACTGCGGGGGATGACTGAGTTGGTGGGGTGACCCGAAAGTTTGTGCTAGACTGGACATAAGAGTGTGCATCCTGCCCGCTTCGGATGGAGTGGCTGTTACAGAGTTGACCTCCCCTAGGAGACGTGACTGAGATGTAGTGCCCGGTCTCCCTCCTCATGAATCTCAACGGGAGGAAGGCGTATCCTAACGTTACATACCCTAAATATCACTCCGGAAGCAAGTGGAAAGGTTTTTTTAAGACTAGGTGCTCTTAGAGTTATCTTATCTCTTGTTTTGAGAAACAAACGACGGTGAAATACTGTGCAGGATATGTTATTCAGTGCAATTTTTCTAAATTTAGGAACAAGGAAACCTACCATCATATCCAGTGGCATAGCTACCCTGGGTGACACCCGGTGCGGAAGTTGGTGGTGTCTCCCCATCGAAAGTAAAAAGCAATACATTTTATGTGATAAAGGTCATGGATATAATATATTTTTTCTTTTTATTATCTATCACTATAGAATAATACACGTTTAACAATTCACGCCAACCAAACACAACACACTTCACGAAACAAATGAGAAATGTTGCAACTGCAACGTCAAAGATCGCGAGTATGGGACGGGGAATCCCCCACGACAGCGTCAGGCTCTTTTGCGGGAACCCCCGAACTATACATAGGGCTAAGCTAGTGTTAGTGGAGGAATCCCCGAAGAAGAAACTTTTGTTCCAGTGATTTATTTTTTTATTGTACATTGTTCTTAGAGTTCAAAATACCTAAAATTCCAGTTTGAAAGTACTTAATAAAAACGTATTCACTACGAAATATTTAGTTGCTAATGGTAGTATTATGTTATAGGTATATTTCATATTTATATCAGGATATCAAGCGTAGGCAGAGTATAATTTAATTCTGCACGACAAAAATAAAAATTACAAGTTCCACACATTGGTATGTTACTAACAATAAATACTACACAAGAGCCTTTAACATTTATGAGACATAGATTGTAAAGCTGTTGACCTTTCAACCTTTCGAAACTCCCAGGTCGAGTGTCGAGCATGAGTAGAGTGCCGCCTACTCACTCATATTCTCTCCAACTCTAATTAGTGTCGCATTCAACTCAGTTGCCGCATCCATACTCAATTACCGAGAGAGATCACAAAATGTTAACTGAATTGTATAAGCAAGCAGTGTTGTTTTACAACAGTCGGGAATTCTTTATGAGTACGTGAAGTATTATATTATTCGATTATTTTGTTTAGGTTACATCAACATGACATCTTCCCATTAGGTACTTCTATAATATATAAAACGTAGGATTGCGTCACACCACGTGGTGTAACAACCTTTGCTGAGGTTGCAAGCAAAATGAGAAATGTCAATTCTGTATGTAATCTTATTCTCGGAATTTCCTACGTATAGATAGACAGGCAGAAATGTAATCGTAAACAGAACACAATTCTTGTATAAATAAAATAATATGCACAATTTTACGTCTACATATGAAATCTTCCTCAACATATTTGACTAAATGATACATAAAAATTGTTATTGCTAAATTTGTTTTTATATAAGTCTTAAAATAATAAAATTCTATAAACCAAGTCACTATAAATAGTTTTTGAAAGTGATGGGATAGTTAGGCTTTATGTGTCACAATGTCACTTGTATGAATATTATATGGGCGTATTAAGTTTGTTTACAAATGTATTTATTCTGTTATTTGTTTTTTGCCATCATTGTTGGCCATGAGACCAATTTATAACTATACACTAACGCCCAGCTGAATCCCATGTAGTGACATGCACCATCATCAAACTCAGTGTTCCTTATATAGAAATGAAACCCCGTGCAAAATGAAGTCTACTCTTAATACTAGTAGCAATTAGTGTGTGGTTGTTTGAGCTTAGTAAGTTACTAATTTGCATTCAACCTCAGTGGGCTTGGATTAGATTCATTTATTATCGGTTGAATGATTTTGGAATGATATTAGATAGAAAATTAACAAAAAAACCAAATTGCCTTAGACTTAGATAATGCGGAAGAGGTAGATCCTGCCTAACCTGTGCAATTCTGGTGGTAATAACAAGTAGTGTGTGGTTGTTTGAGCTTAGTAATTTGGATTGAACCTCGTGGGCTTGGATTGCATTAATGTATTATCGGTTGAATGATTTGGAATCATATTAGATAGAAAAGTAACAATAAAAAAAATACAAAACTGCCTTAGACGTAGATAATGAGAAAGAGGTCGATCCTATATAATCTGTGCAATTCTGGTGGTAGTAGCAAGTAGTATGTGGTTGTTTGAACTTAGTAATTTGGATTGAACCTCGTGGGCTTGGATTGCATTAATGTATTATCGGTTGAATGATTTGGAATCATATTAGATAGAAAAGTAACAATAAAAAAAATACAAAACTGCCTTAGACGTAGATAATGAGAAAGAGGTAGATCCTATATAATCTGTGCAATTCTGGTGGTAGTAGCAAGTAGTATGTGGTTGTTTGAACTTAGTAATTTGGATTGAACCTCGTGGGCTTGGATTGCATTAATGTATTATCGGTTGAATGATTTGGAATCATATTAGATAGAAAAGTAACAATAAAAAAATACAAATTGCCTTAGACTTAGATAATGAGAAAGAGGTAGATCCTGCCTAATCTGTGTAATTCTGGTGGATATATAAATTCAATTTTCAATAGTTTACTACGATCTCAGGGAATGTTAGGAGTGATTATAATTTACAGCCAAGAAGAAACGACGAATTGGGATGCTGAATTATTCATAAGTTATATGACTCACAAGCAAATGCTTTTTATATTATCATTAAATTGCCTCTGCAAACTAATGGACATTATTTAAAAATATTCTAGTTTTTATGTTACTAGTTTTCAGTTCACTATTAGTCTCTTTTAAAATGTAATTTGATTTGTACACAAAAACCTTAAAACCTTCTACAAAAGTAGTAAAAAAGAGCACAAGTTCTTCGGGCTGGTTTGTATTGCCAGTAGAACTTTCATTGCGTGCAGGAAATATCGTATGGATGTCCGGAAGCGCAAAATCAATAACCATAAATGGAGATTTTATAATATGACGTTGAAATGTTTACCATCATTTTGATGTACGTACTTATTAAGTTAATTATTAATATAAAGTTATTGAGATAATAATTATCTCAATACTATTATAAGACATATCGAATCATTAAAACATATTGGTTGCTATACAATTTCATTCTTTTTTGAAGTTTATTTTTGACGATGGAAGGATTGTGAAGGAACATGATTTTTCCGGACATTTGCCATCGTTCAGTGAAACAAAAAAAGTGGTCAGTCGTAGGTGGTTGGTACACGAATGCAGACGTATTGTGACCTGTATTCTGTAGTTCAGTTTTAATGATTAGTGCTGTGTATAGTTTTTTATTAAGTGCATGTTTTAGAGTTAGTGAAGTTGTCACACGTTCAGCACGGTGGTTGTGATTCCTGACTTAGGCGTGCTACAACGCTTTGGTATGATTTGTTTATTTTAACCTAGTTTGTAATAAAATTATGTATTAGGTTAGTTATTTACCTGAAGAAGAGATCAGATTGCAGATCTCGAAAAGTAGTGCTATGATTTTTGTTTGTTACTGGCAACTGTCCGGAAAAATCCTGTTTCCTTCATACAATTTTATGTAGCACAGATGAAAGTAAAGTTTTATTTTTAGATTTTATGTATTTTCATGTTCCTTGGCGACTTTTTGATCTTAAATTAGTATTCGTGAAACATAACATTGTCAATGACATACAGTGACATAAATAAAAGGAAAAATTTTAACTTTATCATTATACCATTTATTAGTCATGTATGTATATTATGTTATATACGATTGCTATCTAAGGGTTGCTCAATGGATACTAACCCTTCTTATACAAACGATTTACTTACAAATGATAATTGTGGAGACTAATTAACTAACGATCTTCTGTATGATAGGCCGTGCTGGAACTAGCTGCGGGTACTGTCATGGGATCTGTAATAACAGGTGCGCGCTTCGGTTCTTCTCTGGCCAGCATCGGTGACATCAACAGGGATGGCTTTAACGGTATGTAACTTTAAACTTGAACTACAAGCTACTATTCTCTTGACAAACTCAAATCCAAGAATCTTTTCCATACTTTACAAGTTATAGTTTTATTCATACTTCAATGCGTATGATATTATTAGGTATGCTATTATGCGTATGTTACTAATCCCCTCTCCCTATTTCTGGACATTATTGAATTAAGAAATGAATTTTTTAACAATTAGATTGAATAATTTAGTATCTTTGGACTGAGTATTTTGAACACGAAAAGTTTGATATTTTTAATACCATATTAGGTCGGTTTTGGCCCTAGGCTATGTGTTAGATTATATTTTCCAGAGTTTTCTAATGTCAGTTTGGACTTTATTCAATAAATGGATATTGGTCCTTTAGAATAAAAAGTTCCATGTTCAAATCAATTAAACGAGAATTTTAAATGTTGATTTTACTAGAATGGTATATGACAGTTATATAATAAGGATATTATTGTATTTATCTTTAGTAATCCAATGAGTTCCATCCTCACTTTAGCGAGTATATTATCTATAATTCTTTACAATCTGTGCACGGTTTTCAAAATTTAATGTATAATTGTGGTTTAATTTACAAAAACAAGATTCCTTAATGTACAATTACCACTTTATTATATCGATACATTTCTATGAGTGCGGAAAAGAATTCAATGATTACAACACTGACTGTTGGTCGACATAACAAGTTTTACTTTTGTGATCATATTTCAACAGATATATCTTTACGTTACGAGGTAATTTTGTATTATTTAAAATTGTTTTAGTATTTGTAGAGCATGTCATATTATAATTTTATTGATGGAGACGGAAAGTAACCATTTCAAAACTTGTTATTTCTAACCATTTAAACTTTAATTAGGGAAATTTAATTATCCTTCAGTTTATACATTTGAAAGGCTCATTGTTGTTTGTCGGACTGGGTTGTTACTACGTTTCAGATATACCACCAATCATAAACTCGATATCTTTGACTCGTATAATTGACCCATATTTTACCCCAACATTGGGGTTAGTTGAGACAAAGGGTTTTAATAAGGTAATAAGACTGACTTTATCTAACACAATAATTGTAAGTATGATTGATATTGCTTTAAACCAATCAAATGTATAATTAAATGAAACTTTTTTGGAGTTACCATCATTAAAACTAGTGTAGCCTCTCTTGTACACGATTGGTTGGGACACATCACATGCTTACAAATTAACGGTAAGATCAACTACGCGGATACGTGACTGGCGTAAAATTACCTCAAAACGTAACAGCAGAACTAAGATTATTTAAGGTAGATTATAAAGTTTTATTAAATACGAATAAATAACATAGTTTTAAACTTTAATACTTTTTAAGATTTTTATTTATAAAACAACTGTATTTTATTGTTACAATAAATTAAATCCCTAATTCCAAAATCTGAAATCTTTAAGTTGTGTAATATCTCGATTTACATGTCTTTTACACATTACTTAAACATAATTAAACCAGTTCATTTTATAGCCCTAAGAGAATTTTGTATTTTTAATTGATTTTATAACAATAGAGAAGGTAAAAACAGGAACTTTTGTTCATAATATCACATGTCAAACAGATCTAGCTGTGGGCGCACCATACGAAGGAACAGGGGCTGTGTATATTTATCACGGAAAGAGCGGCGGTCTCAAGACCCAATATTCTCAGAGGATCTCAGGTTCCGACATCAATAAAGATCTCCCTTTGTCGGGTCTGGGTATCAGCATATCCTCTGGAATTGACGTTGACGATAACTCGTTCAACGGTGAGTACTTTGCGTATTTATTTTATGTATTAACTGTGTAGACTAAATTTAACATTATAGTCTAAACAATAAGATTCACTTTTATTTGAATTGCCCTTTTAAATTTTATACCAAATTCTGCTGTAGACATCGCCGTTGGAAGCCACCAATCAGCCAACGCTGTCATCATCAAGAGCTACCCTGTTATTGACTTTGAGGCCTATCTGGAGTCGAACGTCAAGAAACTGGACACCAATGCTGCCAACTTTACAGTCAAAGCTTGCCTGCGGTACACCACAGCAGCTCGCTCGGACCTACTTCCCTACGTCGGTGAGTGAATGACCTCTTGCTGCTTTGCTAGCTCGAACCTAATCTACTTGGAGTTAAACATGGAAAATACCGAATTATATGTGTGTGTGTGTACCAGGTGCTGAGTCAACGGTAAAGGTAGATCAGAACCTTAGACGAGCAAATTTCTCCGATAGCAAAGCTCAGGGTATCACACTAACACTACAGACTCGCCTGGAACGAGACAGCTTCCATTGCTGGCCATTGATAATAAACCTCAAGGTATAGTATTTAACATAAATCCATAGTGCTACATAATACAATAATGCTAAAACCAACTAAACAAGAATGTAAAATATTGTAAAGTTGTATTGTCTATCAGTATGTAATAGAGTTCTGTTAAACTATAGGAAAACATAGGATACGTGATCCAACCAATAGAAATCTCCATGGAATACAAGATAAAGGATGACGCTACAGTTGACCGAGGTAAAATAATATAAAATTTAAGGTATTGCAATCAAATGTTAGTTTTAAATATAGAAGAAGAAGAAGAAGAAGAAACAGTGCTTTATTTGTACAATAAACAAAAACAAAATATTACCTTCAATAATCTTAATAGGAACTAGCTTTAGCTCACTAAAATAAATAAGTATTTATTTATCCTAAGTAAGGAACAAAAATTTGCACTAAATACAATGGTCATTTCGACCGTCTGTCTGGTTGGCACTTCTGTACACTTCTTATAACTACAATTAATACAAAAAAATGTAATTAACCAAAACTATAGATATTTTAAGTTTGGCGATTCAAATAAGGTTCAAAATATCGGAAAAAAGAAAAGGAAAAAGTAATATATCATAATAAATATATTTATTATGTTAAATTCATAGCATTATAAGTTCACCGGAAAAAAGAAATATTTTGATCACTGCACTAGAAATTAAACGCATTTAAAGAAGGCAGTTTAGGTCTTTATGTGATCTGGCAAAATAAAACGCGGCCAAATTTGTATAAAGTATGCACAAGATTTACATATTCAGTAAGATAGTTTTCTTTAAGAAAATTACAGATTTTGGTGAAAATATATTTAAAAACATGCGATTTACTTAAATTATGTTTCATCAAAATCACAAATTTATAAGAAAAGTCACTTAAACTGCTTTTTACGTGCAGTTGCTCTCTATATGGTATTGTAATTCTAACTATGTAAAAGAGTGTATTTTTGACGATGGACGGATTGTGAAAAAACAGGATTTTCCGAAAATTTGTTATCAGTAACAATACGTTTCGAGATCTGTAATCTGATGTCTTCCTCAGGTGAATAACTAACCTAACACAACTAAAATTTAAGTTAAAATACAAAAATCATACCAAAGCGTTATGACACGTATAGTTCCGGAATCACAAAAACCATGTTGTGTATCAAATCCACGTTTGTTTCAATGTGGTTGGGTGGTGAGTGTAGACCTGTTGTTACCTATATTCTGTAGTTAAGTGTTAACAATTAGTGTTTTGCTTTTATTCAGTGGTGTTTCGGAGTTAATGTGCATGGCGTTGACACGCAATAGAGTTATTTGGTTATTAGTTGAGTTAAATGGAATGGTTGTCAACATATAAAATTTTCATTGGTTAAGACTGACAAACTAAATCAACAATTTTTGTATAAACAAAAATTATTTATACAAAAAGTATATCCTTGTGTTACTCCCTCTTGTCAATTTGTAAAAGATCAGTTCGTTGCCCCTTAGTTACGGTTTATTTGATGCTGAAATCTCGAGTATTTCCTCTTATAAAGTAAATTAAATATTTATGTACCTTTATACACTGTTACACTCTGCGATTGGGATTTAAATCCATATTACAATTTAGTCCTTATAAAAACTACGTAGGATAGTAATTTTTTAAATTTTTCAGAGAAAACATTCTGCAAGATGTGTCCAGTGGTTGATCCTCATAAACCAACCTCGATCCAAAAAAAAGTGCCGTTCGCGCACGGCTGCAAGGAGAAGGACGTGTGTTACGCAGACTTAAAAGTGGTGTTCAAGGCTTCCAACCAAGGGTAAGTTCAATACGTAATTAACCATGTAATAATATATAATAGTACCCAAAATACAACACATATTTTTAAAATTAAGTTGTCCTGTTCACAAAAATATTTCATCCTATTTTCATAAACCTTTTAATTATTTACTAATGAAACATTTTTTAAGTAATATACTGTAATATATGTAGTTTGTTTCGTCAAAACC
Source organism: Homalodisca vitripennis (assembly GCF_021130785.1). NCBI lineage: Eukaryota > Metazoa > Arthropoda > Insecta > Hemiptera > Cicadellidae > Homalodisca > Homalodisca vitripennis. The sequence continues at coordinate 228,580,812 of NC_060208.1, forward strand.
TCGTTTTTACAATCGGTAGCGCAGACTTAATGGACGAATCTTCCAAAAATGGATCGTTAGGGTATGTGAACTTTGTTGCAAATGGAATATTGTAAGCAGTTTAAAATATAATAATATTCATTTTGTATTTTTGAAACAGCGAAGTTTTAAACAATTGATAGTTGGGTGGAGGACATGACGTGACAGCCATCAATGTCTTTATAAGTAACAATGTCCAATAATACACACCTCTCAAATAGTACCCTAAAGGTTTTAACGCGTCTGGGTATGATTTAAAAGTTCGCACTTGGAAAATATGCTAAAAATTCGATCTCCACGATTCATTAGTACTTCTAATTTCCTATAATTCTATTTTTCAGAAAACCCTTGGTACTTGGAAGAGACTCAAAGCTTATCGTAAACGTTACCGTTATGAACGCAGGGGAGCCTGCGTACTTGACCAAGCTTGAGTTCACTCTACCGAGGAGGAATATGTTAGCGAAGCTGCCCAAACACTGCTACCAGACCGAGGCCGATATTACCACAAAGCCACAGGAGGAAGTGATCCTGTGTAACTTGGGAAACCCGTTGATCGCAGGAGGTGACACGTACAATCTGGTATTCTCCATTTTTCCTCTATATATTTTCCTGAAGTACAACTATTTGAAACATTATTTTATTTTGTCAGAAATCGTAGTGAAAGTGACAAAAGATTCATATATTACAAAATAAATTGAAGACTGTTATTGCTTCAAAACGTTGATAGAAAAGTAGGTTTATGAAGGAAACAGGATTTTTCCGAACATTTGCCATCGTTTAATGAAAAAATCAAAAACATTTTTGCTTTGTTTCACTAAACGATGGCAAATGTCCGGAAAATCCCGTTTTTCACAATACTTCCGTCGTCAAAAATAAACTTCAAACAAAGAAGTAGGTTTTAGTAATAAACAAGTAAAAAACATAAATACTTCTTATGCTGAAATTAAATTGAATATATTCGTATTGTTGGCTGGGCGTTAGCAAAGCCTACAACTTATAGGACTGTAAATATTGCATTTATGTTTGTTTATCTGTCCACATCATATCTCGTGAAGGAAAGTACCTAAATTAGAGTAATCTACAAACTTTTCCAGCCTCTTGAGAGAAACGGAAAATTTCATTTTTTTCTGTCTGTCCGCACATCTTGAGAACTAATTGGTCTGTAGTCTTGAAATATATATTAAACTTCATTTAAATATTTTCAACACTGAGTTTAATGATTTTGAATGTCCCTCCATGGGATTTGGCTGAGCGTCATTGAATTCAGTCAATCAGTAGGTTAGACGTTTTTGGCTGCCCGGAGGATGCTAAAACATCTTTTCTGTATGATGTCTGTCTGGCTATTCGACCGCAGAATGTCTCGAGACTGAAATGAGCTATAGTTTTTTATGAAAACTTTGCGTAGCTTATTACATGCGTGATATGGCGTACTCCTACCTTGCAACGTAATAGGTGAACCATTAGTTTCTCCGTATATGTATGTCTTTGACTTTATAACTCATAACAGAGTCATACTCTGCTTTCAGCCTAGTTGTAATTCAAATTTCATAGTTACACTAATTTGTTTTTATATATATATATATATATATATATATATATATATATATAATATAATATATATATATATATATATATATATAATAAATATCTTTACTAAGTCAATCTTCGTGGACCCTGTTTTGAAAAATTTTATTTTAAATTTTACTTAAGTTTTGGCAAATGTAATTAAAAAATATTTGGTTACAAAATATTTAGATTTTTTATTATAATTAAATGTGCCAAAACTTAAGTAAAATTTAAAATAAAATTTTTCAAAACAGGGTCCACGAAGATTGTCTTGGTAAAGAAAGACTTGACTATAATAAATGGTCAAAATAGGGGTTTAACGGTCGACAATTAATTTCTCTAGCCTTGTAATTGGGTAGTCGGAGGCCGATCACTGGGTGTCTTTTTATATCCATTCTGCGTGGGGTTTTGCGCTATTACAAATTCTAGTCGATGTACGATGGGACACTAGTTGACAACTAATGTGAACTTTGTCTTACAGGAAAGATTGAATATCTTTAATCAAAGGAATTGAGAAGGAATCGGAGCTTTCCAAAAATGTTCAATGCCACATTGCAAGAGAGTATAAGACGAAGCAAAATTTGTTAAAAAAATGTTTTCAACTTTAATATTAGTTCAAGGTTACTTGGAATACAATTTTAAGATTTATAATTCAGAATAAGTTTAATATATCAAGATTTCAAGATGCTAGTAAATATTTTTACACGAAATAATCTTTATATCTTAATATCTTTATATATATGAAATGGGTAAAATAGAGTTTGATGATAAAAAGCTGGGAATTGGCTGAGTGAGCATTAGTATAATTTTTATATTATTCTTATGTGTAACAATTTTTGCAAGGAGATAATTATAGGATACATAAATTAGAAAACAAACTGAGTACAATCGCTTGTAATTTTTTGTTGTAGACGCATTGCTTATTGCGCTGCAATGGACACAAGGTTTTCACTGACTCATGATTCAAACGCTACTAAATTGAGGGGGAAGTGCATATCGATTGAAAGTCCATCCGGACAGCACAGATGAGCCTAATACTATCAACCGGAATCAGATTTGAATTATTCATGAAATTTAAAGTTTTCCTATAATCATGCGCTTATTTAGTGTTGTTCTGTTTGTTTGTTTTCAAGGTTCCTACCGAGTTTGAAGTAGATGTGACCTCGGTTCCTATTCATACCACGTCTTTAAAACTAAATGCGACAGCATGGAGCTCCAGTGAGGAGACGACACCGAGAGACAATACTGCCATTCTAGATATCCCGTTGAGACTGGTCAGTCGAGTAGACATTACTGGGTAAGTTGTCACCATTAAAATGCAGTGGCTATAGTGTTCTATAGATTCACTAGAAAAGACTGTAGTACTTGAAAGCTGAACTTGTATCCCATTTTATTTATTAGATGTTATTGTTACAGACCACTCCAGTTTATGGAGAAATCAGTCACTCAAATCGGTTGAAATAATTTTGTTAAATAAAGGACCCTATGAACTTTATGAACCCCAGGTTATATGCGCTATTTCATGATCTCAATGATACCTACTCAAAAGCATTGATAGTAGTGTAGTGCTGTGTGATAACAGGTTTTCGGATTTCTGCTATACAAAAATATAAATTTTAGACAAAACATACTTTAGCAATAAGCAACATATAAATTTAACTTTAAATAAACATTAAAATAATAGTTTCATTCTTTTTTTACGTTAGAAATAATGTAAAATTTGTTAAGAAATTTAATTAAGCTTTATTGAATCTGGAATATACTCGTAATTTAATTTCTAACTAATTACGTAGTTTGTTCATCTGTACGGATGAAAAAGCAACATAATTAATCAATTGCGATTCTAAGAGATTAAATAATGAAATTTTATTGTGCTTTTTTAGGCAATTCACAACAGAAAAAAATATTGATATTGGGATCTCAAGAGAGAAAATTGATACTGAAGAAATTCAAGTGGTTCACAAGTTACGAAGGTAGGTCTATTATGCCAAAAAACACCGTTTTAAAGTCTTAATAATATTGCTGATCCTTATCTTGAAGAATTAGAACTGACATACTCTAATCCTCCCTTGAAAGATCAAATATAGACTAAGTATAAATGATTAAATTAGATCTTAATACTATATATTGATTAATAATATATATATATATACGATATAATATATATATATATACTATATATACTATATATGTTCGCATAATAAAAAATACTAAGAATTAAAACTTTGAATAATAGTCTCATGAAAACGATAAAGTTATGGTACTGTTTCGGGAGTTTGTTTTTGGGATCTAATGTACGGTAAACATAAAAAAATTTACTACAGTTTTTGTTTGCAGAGAAGTAATTCTATAAAATTGAAATACTTTATAAATTCTTATGTTTATAAAGGTATCTTTAAATAAATTCCCTCCCAGCTTGTAACTTTTCCTTGTATACATGGAATTAGTAGAAACAAGTGTAGTTTACTTTTCTAAACACAAATTTTAAGTGAAATTCTTTGTCGTAAAATCGTAAGTGTTAAACGTATCAAAATCACTTTTATTGAAAACAAAATGCCAATTAAAAACATGCCATTTTTAGTTGGAATTTACTTTTGTATAGGTCTTCCCGTTTTTCATGAAAAGGTCTTTTAAAAACTGCTAGTGGAGGAGGTGGAGGAAGTTAGAAATGTAAAAAAATTTAATTGGTTTCTTGTTTATCGGTAGGTCTGCAGGACTGGAGTGACAGAAAGTCACGCGTTTTCACAACAGTCTATGGGAGGAGAATTCGCTAACGTTATACGATTTTCACGATCCGCTTATGCTCTTCACAAAATGTATAATCGCATTGCTCTCCAAAATGGACAACGATTGTCAATCCAATTGTGTGCTAGTTGTTCCAAATAAGGATTTTTGTGTTGATTCTGGCACACGTTGCAGTAAAGTGATATCAATCCTACTAGGAAAAAGTTACAATAACACCTTTACTATTTTATTATGAAAATGGCTATAATAGCATTGATCTCCAAAAAGGATCAAACGATGGTTGTCAATCATTGTAGTGCTAGATGTCAGATAAGATTTAGTGTTGATTCTGGCACACGGTTTGACAGTAAAGTAATATCAATTCCTACTAGGAAAAAGTTACCAAAAACACTTTAATATTTAATTATGAAAATGTATAATCGCATTGCTTCTCCAAAAGGACAAAAACGAAGTCACATCATTGTTGTGCTAGAGGTCACGATTAAGATTTAGTGTTGGATTGAATTCTGGTCACGTTGCAGGTAAGAGTAAAATCAATCCTATAGGAAAAAGTTACAAAAAACACCTTTACTATTTAATTATGAAAATGTAATAATCGCATTGCTCTTCCAAATGGAACAACGACTGTCAATCATTTGTTGGGCTAGATGACTAGTTGTCAAATAGGATTTAGTGTTGATTCGGGCCACACGTTGCAGTAAAGTAATATCAATCCTTACTAGGAAAATGTTACAAAACACTTTACTACTTTTATTATGAAAATGTTTAATTCGCATAAATTGCTCTCCAAAGGACATACGATGTCAATCATTGCTGTGCTAGATGTCAGATAAGATTTAGTGTTGATTCTGGCTACACGTGTGCAGTTGTAAATGGTCAATTATCAATACCCTACTAGGAAAAAGTTACAAAAAACACCTTTACTATTTATTATGGAAAATGGTATAATCGCATTGCTCTCCAAATGGACAACACGATGTCAATCATTGTGTGGCTAGATGTCAAAATAGATTTAGTGTTGATTCTGGGACACGACGTTGCGCAGTAAAATGTAATATCAGATCCTACTAGGAAAAGTTTACAAAAACACTTTACTATTTATTATGTGAAAATGGTATAATTCGCATTGCTCTCCAAAAGGACAAACGATGTCCAATTCATTGTGTAGCTAGATGTCAAATTATGATTTAGTGTTGATTATGACACACGTTGCTAGTTTAAAGTAATAATCCAATCCTTACTAGGAAAATGTTACTAAACACTTTACTATTTATTATGAAAAATGTATAATCGGCACTTGCTCTCCAAATGGGACAACGATGTCAAATCGTCATTGTGTGCTAGACTGTCAGATGAGATTTAGTGTTGATTCTGGCACACGTTTTGGCAAGTAAAAAGTAATATCTCAATCCTACTAGGAAAAGTTACAAAACTCACTTTTACTATTTATTATGAAAATGTATAATCCGGCATTGCTCTCCAAAGGACAAACGATGTCAATCATTGTGTGGCTAGATGTCAAATTAAGATTTAGTGTTGATTCATGACACACGTTGCAGTAAAGTCAATATCAATCCTTACTAGGAAAAGTTTACCAAAACACTTTACTATTTCTATTATGTGAAAAAAAAAAAAAAAATATAAAAAAAATTTTTTTGTATTTTAATCGCATTGCTCTACCAAATGTGGTCACACGATGTCAATCCATTGTGTGCTAGATGTCCAAAATAAGATTTAGTGGTTGGATTTGACACACCAGTTGCAGTAAATTAATATCAATCCTACTAGGAGAAAAGTTACAAAACACTTTTACTCATTTATTTTGAAGAAATTGTATAATCGCATTGCCTCTCCAAATTGACAACGATGTCTATTTATTGATGTGACTTAGATGTCAAATTTAAGATTTAGTGTTGATTCTGGACACACGTTGCAGTAAAGTAATATCAAATCCCTACTAGGGAAAAGTTACAAAAACACTTTTAACTATTTATTATTGAAAATTGTATTAATCGGCATTTTCGCTCTCCAAAAGGGACAACGATGTCAAAATTCATTGTGTGCTAGATGTCAATAAAATAAGATTTAGTGTTGATTATGACACACGTTTGCAGTTAAAGTAATATCTATCTACTAGGAAAAGTTACAAAAACACTTTTACATATTTATTAATGAAAAACTGTTATTAATCGCATTTGCTCATCCAAAATGGACAAACGTATGTCCAATCATTGTGTGCGAGATGTCAAATAAGATTTTAGTGTTGATTTCTGACACACGTTGCAGTAAAAGTAATATCAATCCTACTAGGAAAAGTTTACAAAACACTTTACATATTTATTATGAAAAATTGTTTATTCGCATTGCTATCTCCAAATGGACAACGATGTCAATCATTGTGTGACTAGATGTCAATATAAGGATTTAGTGTTGATTCTGGTCACACGTTTGTGCAGTAAAGTAATATCAATCCTGACTAGGAAAAAGTTACAAAAAACACTTTACTATTTATTATGAAAAATGTATAATCGCATTTGCTCTCCAAATGGGACAAACGATGTCAATCATTGTGTGCTAGATGTCAAACTACGATTTAGTGTTGGATTCTGGAACACGTTGCAGTAAATGTAATATTCAATCCTACTAGGAAAAATGTTACAAAATCCACATTTACTATTTTATTATGAAAATGTATAATCGCATTGCTCTCCAAAAGGACAACGATGTCAATCATTGTGTGCTAGATGTCAAATTAAGATTTAGTGTTGTGATTCTGACACACGGGTGCAGTAAAAATAAAGTAATATCAATCCTACTAAGGATAAAGTTACAAAACACTTTACTATTTATTATGAAAATGTATAAATCGCATTGGCTCTCCAAAAAGGGGAACAAAAACAACACAAACACCCACACCACACGATGTCACATACATCCCATACCACAAAGTGTGGCTAGACAACACAATGTCAAATTAAGATATCTCAGTGTTGATCAGACCACCCCCCCCAACCAGTTGCAGTAAAGTAATTCAATCACTACAATCAACGGACACACACCACATGACCCCCCAACCCCAAACGTATTACAACCCAACCCAACTTTTACTATTTATTATGGAACCAACACTCATCCGACTACTGCATCGTTGTCAATCATTGTGTGCTAGATGGTCAAAATAAGATTTTAGTGGGGTTGATTTTAGTGCAGTAAAGTAAATAATGCAGGCTACTAGGATTGTACCTAACTGTTCATAATTATTTTGATAAATCTACTATGATCGTGCCATATATATATATATGTGTTATGTGGGTATGTCAGTTGAAATAAAATTAGACATAGGCATAACTAATGTTATAATTACAATATATTGCAGGTTATGATATAGAGTATGTGCAGTAGCATAACATGTCCATACTAATTAACAGATCGTGTAAGGAAGATGTCCATGTGCAGTAATATTCCATACTAGAATGATGTCGTAGGAAAATGCACGTTTCAAAGAAATATATATTATTATTTTATATAATAATAACTATACAAATATTTATTATATATTATGTATGTAATAATATATTACAAAATCAGTATATTTATACTTACACTATATATATATATACATATTTATAATATATATGTAATTTATAATTATTTAGATATTTGTAATTATATTTTTTTCTCTCCAGGCAATAACAAAGACGACAGATAAAACCAGTACGCCTTACACCGCTATTCTTCATCATAACAAAAAGCTTTGAGGATTGTTACAAACTCAAAGCTTATTAAGCAAAATTTACTCCTTGTGGAAAACAGCTCTCGAAATGATTTAAATCTAAGGGTATAATGAATTGGCACACCTAGCTTATTTATTAAAATCGAAAAAAACCCATCTATGGCGACTTAACATTCGCCTAAAATTATTGTTTTCCCAATTTAATAATTTGTGCTACAAAATTTACCTAACATTACAAAATTATATTATATTTATGTTATAATTGTTAAATTAACAAACTAATCAAAACTTTGGTTTACATTGTAAAAATCGCTTTTTTAACATTTTTAGAATTTTTATTAATCAGATGTTTATTAATTCACAGGTGTTTCTTCTTTTGTTTGTTTATTTTATTCTGTGTATATTTTTAAAAAGTGTTCTTGATACAAGTTGTTTAATTTACAAACGCGTAATAGTGTACGAAAAAATTGTAGTTTTCTTTTGAAAATGCTCTAAGAGACTATAATGTAATATATATAGTTATATCATAGATATTATATTATATTATATATTATAATTATTTAATGATTTCTATTAAGATATCATATATATATATATTTATAGATATACTATATATTTATTATTATATATATAGTTGTTGTCTTGTCTGTTGGCCATAAACCAAGTTTTAATTCCCAAAAAAGTTAACTAAAAGAGAAAATTGAATAAATACGTAATATCGTAAATAAAGTTTTTATTATATTGAGTTGAAATATTTCAATTGACAATAGCCATCAAATAGATTGTATTTTATGCAACGCTAACTAGGATTTGTTTTTTAATTTTCATCGTGACGGACACAAATAATGATTACAGTTTTCTCTTTGTTTTAATTATATGTTTTTTTTAATTAAATTAACAAGTTTCTTTACTATTACGATTATTACTGCCCAATAATTATGCAAATTATGGAAGCGAGGCTGACAAACCTCACTATATTCTGTATTCTATACAATATCGAAAGTTATTACTCTTTTTTGTAAAAGTACTTTTGTTTAGGGAATATTGTACATTTATTTTTAGAACGATTTTGTTATAATTGATCTGAATAAAAAACCCATGGTTTTTATACCGATTAGTGTTGCTCAATCAAAAACAATATAAATAGTTTTTTGTATTTCATTATTGCAACAGCAACCGTTATAATTAATATTGTGATTGTAGTTATGTTTTGTAAAAGATGTTGGTGTTGTATAGACTATTATGTTACTGCGATGTTCATATTAAAGTTGTTAGTAAATTGAATTGTTGTAAATATGTTTAGATAATAAACTATGGACCCAGTACAGTTGGATCAGTACTTATTCGGTTCAAAATTCCCATCGCCTACACTCCACCTGCTGCTAACCATGAGCTTCTTTACGCAAAGCTTCATATTCCACACGTAAGTATGAATAATCTGTTACCAAATGATGATTTGTATATTTGTAAATAGAGGGTGTTCAGTAAAAGTGTTCCAGTACTTTGGGATTGTTTACTAAAGATAAAAAGGAGGAAAAAGTTCATACAAAGGTATTGTCTAAAAATTTAGTATTCCGCTTATCTGCTGTATGTGTTAAAACAAATTATATATTTGAACCAATTAAGATAAATTTATGAAACTTGACAATTGTACTAAACTTTGGTAGACCTTTTTGATAATAAATTATTAACAAAAGTCTTTTATCCGTATCAAAATGGCGGACGTTAGTCGGTTTTGAGTTATTTTGATTGAATAATTTAAACGCCTGCAGAGAAAGTAAAGGTCATATCTTTCAACGATCTGACTGGCGAAAATGTTTCGACATCAAAACCGGCCTTGGTCATAAAACAGGTAAACACCAAAATCAGCGATTGCTACCTCCCTACAAATTTATATTCAAAACAATTGCCCACAGAATAATAACACTTGAACAAAAGAGTTTCTTTGCTATTTCTGTATTCGTCTGTTTGATTTAACGTTTGGGCTAGCTTTAAAAAAAATCTTTGATGCAAACTGTAAATTTATAGTTATAAATGTAAATAGTAAGATTTCTCATACAATCTCAGTTATTTTTACCTTTTTAATAGCATACTACATTATATAATTTACATGTTATAACTGCAGGTGGATGTTGGAGGTCATAATTTCCGCTGTGATGTGGAATACAGTGGTCTAGAGGCTCCAGACATAGACTCGATGAAAGCTAGCGGATGGACAGACCAGGACGGGTCACAAGGACGGCCAGTTGCAGGACCAGCAGACACTACGGACCTGTTACAACGGCGGCGCCGCAGTTTGACGACATGGAGCTTCAACGACACGAACACCGACGAGTTGAGAGTAAAGCGCGCCCTCTACCTGAACTGTTCAGGAGGCAAAGAGGTCCAGACCGGATGTGCCTTGGTCAAATGCGAGGTCGGTCCTTTGACCACCCAGAACAGAGCGGAAGTAAACCTTGAGCTCTTCATCAACAGGACAGTTCTAGGTACGATGTTTTGTTCACCTCAGTTGTTTTGTTCCTTACAGTACATATTACAATACAAATAATAAGTAATTATTACACAATGAATAATTTTGAGACTGCATATTTAAACAATATACTTTGGCTTATTGGCCAAATTAATTAATTAATTAATTAATTAGATTCGGATCGCAATAGATCATGTAAGACGTTAGTATTTTTGAAAATTTCGGATAATAAACGTCTGGCTCTTGAAAGCATAAATGTACATTTTCCTTGAAGCAGCATAATCTCTTTCAGTGTCCGGGCAGAATTATCTATTACTTCCTATGATAACCCTACCCTTACGAAGTATCAGTCTAAAGGAGATTTTAGTACATAAAAGTACCTTGGCTCTCTAAAATTACCCAAAATATCTGAGTATTGACCGATTACACCCTTAGTATACTTTAATGTTTGGAATAAACTAGTATTTTGGAGTCTCTGATCCTTGTAATTACAGTTTTATTGGAGAAATTATTAACCGCAGCCTTTATCTTGTATCACCTCCAATTTTGTTTTCATAATAAGAATATTTAGCCTCCAGATATATTTTTCTAATACAATCTCAATAAAAATAATAATGTCTACATAATGGACAGTTTCATATTACATCGATTTGTTATCTTTATTTAGTAGTAGTAGTTTTTTTAGTACACATTTAGTACAAAAATATGTATATACATATTTGTATATAATAACAGTATTATTTTTAATATATACAAATATTATATAAATACATAAGTACATTAAGTATATGTTTAATAATGAAAAAGTAACATAATTAATACTGTTTACAGTACTTATCATTTTATTTTTTATCACGTATTTTAAGGTCAATTTATTTAACTGTAAACCTATATATTTTCCCCTCTTTTTACTGACTTACCGGAATTAAAACTAGCAAAAGATCTTCATTTCGAATGATGTAGTTTATTTTGGATGATCATTGTTACTGATTTTTTTTCAGGGACAATGTTGAGCGACGTAGATTTAATTCAGATGTCTAGTGTTGGAAGAGTAGACATTATAGAGCCTGAGAAGTATGATGTTCCCTGGGAGCACAGGTAATTAATAGGCATAACAATATTACTACTAATTATACCCATGGTTAATGCTCGTCTACGTATATTAAACCTGTCCTTTAAAGGGGTCACTTCTCCTTCTATTGATACTAGTACTATCTTCCTATATATTGCTAATATACTACTGTTACTACACACTTTACCTCTCAGTGACGTAAATCATAAACACTTCTTTTACAATCAAATCATAAATGTATTGTGTTCAATATCCAGTTACGGAACAGAAGTTAACTTAAATCTACTTGTAAATCATTTAGTTTCAATATAGCAATTTTGCATTTAACTTTACACATAAAGTTCTATATCAGTTTAATTAAGTATCCTAAACCTTTTCACACAAAACCTAAATATTTTACAACCTTATACAAATAAATTACATATAAATTATGTATTTCTCATCCTGTCTTTTCTTTATTTATTCATATAACTGAACCCACCATGAATACATAATTACCCTTTCTCAATAGTTCATATATCATGTAATAACATCGATTATGCGTTTCTTATTGAACTAAAATGTCTTAAAAACGAGTGTAAATAATCATGTTTTATTATATACCAATACAGGTACACTAAACTATATATTAATCCATAATATTGATACTTGTAAAGATTCAAGTTTGTTGTAATTATTTTCTGTTAAGAAATTTTTACAATAATGAAATATAATGAAAATATTACTAAAGATGCAATAGACATACAAAAAGGCCAGTGTGCAGCATACTCGGTTTGTAAAAACTGCCAAGAGAGAATTAATTATTGTTGGATCTTGGTCCGCTTTATGATCTTGGAACTGCTGTTAATAGCTTAGCTAACTAATCAGTATCTGTTGTACCCAGATCGAAGGTCACCTCTGTTGACATTGTCATAATAACAGAAGTGAAAATGAGCTCAACCTGTTGTATTGTGCGTCTTTATATTATTGGGATTGTTTTTACTAACTTAGTTAACTAATCAGCATCTGTTTTTACCCAGGTCCCGTAGGTCACCCGTGTTGACATTGTCCATGATAGCAGAAGTGAAAAGTAGCTTAACCTGTTTGTATTGTGGCGTCTTTATATTATTGGGATTGTTTTTTTACTAACTTAGTTAACTAATCAGCATCTGTTTTTACCCAGGTCGTAGGTCAACCGTGTTGACATTGTCATGATAAACAGAAGTGAAAATGAGCTCAACCTGTTGTATTGTGCGTCTTTATATTATTGGGATTGTTTTTACTAACTTAGTTAACTAATCAGCATCTGTTTTTACCCAGGTCGTAGGTCACCCGTGTTGACATTGTCATGATAACAGAAGTGAAAATGAGCTCAACCTGTTGTATTGTGCGTCTTTATATTATTGGGATTGTTTTTACTAACTTAGTTAACTAATCAGCATCTGTTTTACCCAGGTCGTAGGTCACCCGTGTTGACATTGTCATGATAACAGAAGTGAAAAGTAGCTTAACCTGTTGTATTGTGCGTCTTTATATATTATTGGGATTGTTTTTACTAACTTAGTTAACTAATCAGCATCTGTTTTTACCCAGGTCGTAGGTCACCCGTGTTGACATTGTCATGATAACAGAAGTGAAAATGAGGCTCAACCTGTTGTATTGTGCGTCTTTATATTATTGGGATTGTTTTTACTAACTTAGTTAACTAATCAGCATCTGTTTTACCCAGGTCGTAGGTCACCCGTGTTGACATTGTCATGATAACAGAAGTGAAAATGAGCTCAACCTGTTGTATTGTGCGTCTTTATATTATTGGGATTGTTTTTACTAACTTAGTTAACTAATCAGCATCTGTTTTTACCCAGGTCGTAGGTCACCCGTGTTGACATTGTCATGATAGCAGAAGTGAAAAGTAGCTTAACCTGTTGTATTGTGGCGTCTTTATATTATTGGGATTGTTTTTACTAACTTAGTTAACTAATCAGCATCTGTTTTACCCAGGTCGTTAGGTCAACCGTGTTGACATTGTCATGATAACAGAAGTGAAAATGAGCTCAACCTGTTGTATGTGCGTTCTTTATATTATTGGGATTGTTTTTTACTAACTTAGTTAACTAATCAGCATCTGTTTTTACCCAGGTCGTAGGTCACCCGTGTTGACATTGTCATGATAACAGAAGTGAAAAGTAGCTTAACCTGTTTGTATTGTGCGTCTTTATATTATTGGGATTGTTTTTACTAACTTAGTTAAACTAATCAGCATCTGGTTTTACCCAGGTCGTAGGTCACCCGTGTTGACATTGTCATGATAACAGAAGTGAAAATGAGCTCAACCTTGTTGTATTGTGCGTCTTTATATTAATTGGGATTGTTTTTACTAACTTAGTTAACTAAATCAGCATCTGTTTTACCCAGGTCGTAGGTCACCCGTGTTGACATTGTCATGATAACAGAAGTGAAAATGAGCTCAACCTGTTGTATTGTGCGTCTTTATATTATTGGGATTGTTTTTACTAACTTAGTTAACTAATCAGCATCTGTTTTACCCAGGTCGTAGGTTCACCCGTGTTGACATTGTCATGATAGCAGAAGTGAAAAGTAGCTTAACCTGTTGTATTGTGGCGTCTTTATATTATTGGGATTGTTTTTTACTAACTTAGTTAACTAATCAGCATCTGTTTTACCCAGGTCGTAGGTCACCCGTGTTGACATTGTCATGATAACAGAAGTGAAAATGAGCTCAACCTGTTGTATTGTGCGTCTTTATATTATTGGGATTGTTTTTACTAACTTAGTTAACTAATCAGCATCTGTTTTACCCAGGTCGTAGGTCACCCGTGTTGACATTGTCATGATAACAGAAGTGAAAATGAGCTCAACCTGTTTGTATTGTGCGTCTTTATATTATTGGGATTGTTTTTACTAACTTAGTTAACTAATCAGCATCTGTTTTACCCAGGTCGTAGGTCACCCGTGTTGACATTGTCATGATAACAGAAGTGAAAATGAGCTCAAACCTGTTGTATTGTGCGTCCTTTATATTATTGGGATTGTTTTTTACTAACTTAGTTAACTAATCAGCATCTGTTTTACCCAGGTCGTAGGTCACCCGTGTTGACATTGTCATGATAGCAGAAGTGAAAAGTAGCTTAACCTGTTGTATTGTGGCGTCTTTATATTATTGGGATTGTTTTTACTAACTTAGTTAACTAATCAGCATCTGTTTTACCAGGTCGTAGGTCAAACCGTGTTGACATTGTCATGATAACAGAAGTGAAAATGAGCTCAACCTGTTGTATTGTGCGTCTTTATATTATTGGGATTGTTTTTACTAACTTAGTTAACTAATCAGCATCTGTTTTACCCAGGTCGTAGGTCACCCGTGTTGACATTGTCATGATAACAGAAGTGAAAAGTAGCTTAACCTGTTGTATTGTGCGTCTTTATATTATTGGGATTGTTTTTACTAACTTAGTTAACTAATCAGCATCTGTTTTAAACCCCAGGTCGTAGGTCACCCGTGTTGACATTGTCATGATAACAGAAGTGAAAATGAGCTCAACCTGTTGTATTGTGCGTCTTTATATTATTGGGATTGTTTTTACCTAACTTAGTTAACTAATCAGCATCTGTTTTACCCAGGTCGTAGGTCACCCGTGTTGACATTGTCATGATAACAGAAGTGAAAATGAGCTCAACCTGTTGTATTGTGCGTCTTTATATTATTGGGATTGTTTTTTACTAACTTAGTTAACTAATCAGCATCTGTTTTACCCAGGTCGTAGGTCACCCGTGTTGACATTGTCATGATAGCAGAAGTGAAAAGTAGCTTAACCTGTTGTATTGTGGCGTCCTTTATATTATTGGGATTGTTTTTACTAACTTAGTTAACTAATCAGCATCTGTTTTACCCAGGTCCGTAGGTCACCCGTGTTGACATTGTCATGATAACAGAAGTGAAAAGTAGCTTAACCTGTTGTATTGTGGCGTCTTTATAATTATTGGGATTGTTTTTTACTAACTTAGTTAACTAATCAGCATCTGTTTTACCCAGGTCGTAGGTCACCCGTGTTGACATTGTCATGATAGCAGAAGTGAAAAGTAGCTTAACCTGTTGTATTGTGGCGTCTTTTATATTATTGGGATTGTTTTTACTAACTTAGTTAACTAATCAGCATCTGTTTTTAACCCAGGTCGTAGGGTCACCCGTGTTGACATTGTTCATGATAACAGGAAGTGAAAAGTAGCTTAAACCTGTTGTATTGTGGCGTCTTTATAATTATTGGGATTGTTTTTACTAACTTAGTTAACTAATCAGCATCTGTTTACCCAGGTCGTAGGTCACCCGTGTTGACATTGTCATGATAACAGAAGTGAAAATGAGCTCAACCTGTTGTATTGTGCGTCTTTATATTATTGGGATTGTTTTTACTAACTTAGTTAACTAATCAGCATCTGTTTTACCCAGGTCGTAGGTCACCCGTGTTGACATTGTCATGATAGCAGAAGTGAAAAAGTAGCTTAACCTGTTGTATTGTGGCGTCTTTATATTATTGGGATTGTTTTTACTAACTTAGTTAACTAATCAGCATCTGTTTTACCCAGGTCGTAGGTCACCCGTGTTGACATTGTCATGATAACAGAAGTGAAAAGTAGCTTAAACCTGTTGTATTGTGGCGTCTTTATATTATTGGGATTGTTTTTACTAACTTAGTTAACTAATCAGCATCTGTTTTACCCAGGTCGTAGGTCACCCGTGTTGACATTGTCATGATAGCAGAAGTGAAAAGTAGCTTAACCTGTTGTATTGTGGCGTCTTTATATTATTGGGATTGTTGTTACTAACTTAGTTAACTACTACGTATTGTTCCCAGGTCGAAGGTCACCACTGTTGACACTGTAATGATGGGAGAAGTTGGAGGAGACGGCTTACCCAGTTGGATCGTGGCGCTCTATATCACTTTGTGACCGTTGTTACTAACTTAACTAATTACCTATTATCCGTTGTTCCCAGGTCAAAGGTCACCACTGTTGACACTGTAATGATGGGAGAAGTCGGAGGAGACGGCTTACCCAGTTGGATCTTGGCACTCTATATCACTTTGTGACCGTTGTTACTAACTTAACTAACTACGTATTATCCGTTGTTCCCAGGTCAAAGGTCACCACTGTTGACACTGTAATGATGGGAGAAGTTGGGGGAGACGGCTTACCCAGTTGGATCTTGGCTCTCTACATCACTTTGTGACCGTTGTTACTAACTTAACTAACTACGTATTATCCGTTGTTCCCAGGTCAAAGGTCACCACTGTTGACACTGTAATGATGGGAGAAGTCGGGAGGAGACGGCTTACCCAGTTGGATCGTGGCGCTCTATATCACTGTGTGACCGTTTTTACTAAGTTAACTAACTACGTATTATCCGTTGTTCCCAGGTCAAAGGTCACCACTGTTGACACTGTAATGATGGGAGAAGTCGGGGGAGACGGCTTACCCAGTTGGATCTTGCCTCTCTCCATTATATTGGGACTCTTGTTACTTCTACTGCTCATCAAGTTTTTATCAAATGTGAGTATTAAAAATGTTTTTATTTGTGTTTATTACAATATAAGTAAATAAGAGTAAGCTGACCATATTAAAATTTAAAGTCTTCACTTTTATTTATCTTTTGCCTCATCACTTCATCCTTAATTCTTGTTTTTCTCCATTTGATAAACTCGTAACAGTTTTACAGCCTTAATTTTAGTCAAAGATAATGGAGATTTATCATTTTAAGCGTATGGTTAATTATCATCGAAACACATGTAAAGTTTTACAATATTTGTATTGCATAGTAAGAAACGTATTATTCAAATATTTATGTTTTTGTTTAAAATTTCAAAGCGTATACCATGTCCAAGAAAAATTAAAAAGCAGTTGCATGCATATAATATGCCATCCGTATATTATAATATGTGTGGAAATGTTTTTACCACATACTTGCACGAACTTTTCAAAATCGAAGTCCTTATACTATTTAGTAGAAGCACTTATGATGTAATATGATTGGGCCCTATAAACGTTGCAAACGCAAGCAGCCAAACATCAAATATATATTATTTAAGCGTTCATGGATAAGAGTATTAGATTTAACCTGACCTTCTATCATGTTTTGCACGTGGAGTAGCATTTCTGGTTCAAATTAATTTTAATTTTATCCTCATAGTTGAGTCTGCCTTGTAAACCCGAATAATTATCCTGGTTTTGCAGACCTACTTCGACCAAAAATGAGTTTACTTCCATTCATTGTCATATACCTCCGGCCTAAGATATTTCCAGCACCATATAAGAATTTGCTTCAATGTCCCGATAAAGAAAATGTATACACATACGTAGGACTGAGAAGCCTCCTTCGGTTAAAAGGCGCCTACTTTCGGCTGTTTAAATTAACTTCAGTGCCACAGTTTAGTTTGACTTATTACGCTGATCAAAAAGCTATATATATAAGCCATTTACACAATTTAATGTAAATAAAAGTCGTTTGACAGGTATTTGGTCTTCCGATCATATGTTAGTTTGCTTATTTAAACGCATATGTGACAGATACGGCCAAATACAAAATAATTGAATCGGAAAAAGTAAGCGCTCTGTGGTGTAATGGTAGCACATTCACCCGGCAAGTGAGAGATCCGGGTTCGACTCCCGGCGGAGCAAGTACTTTTTGCGATTCAATGTTTATTGAAATTATATATATATATATATATATATATATATATATATATATATCTTATATAGCTTTAGATTACATACTTCCGGTATACGGAGGAAATCCTTCTTGAGTTCATGCAGTATTCCAAAATAAACGTTTACAAGTTTTCGCGTTATAGAAGGATTGTTGTTCTTCTGACTGTAGTCTGGGAGTAAATGGCTGGTTGAGGCATGTTAACCCTCCAACTGGCGGTCATTTTTTCCTGTAGTGGCGGCATGTTTTCGAGCCTCGTGCAAGGGTTAAAAAAAAATTTATTAAAAATATAAATTAAAAGTAATATATATAGAAGTATATATTTTTGTGTTCAGAATTAAACATATAATAATATTAGTATTTAAATTTGGCCTTAAAAAAATGTTTACTAAAACTTTTTTCCCATGAAATTCAAAATTTACATTTTTTTTCTTTAATTTGGGGGGACCATACCTAGCAAACCAAGTTATAGTAAGAAAACTATAAAAGTGAGATTACCATTTTGTGTCAAATTTATTCTAGTTTCAGAAACACATAAGCATTATACAAATTTATGAAACTATAATAACACTATATAACAAAAAGCAGCGATGCGCATAAATTGTGAAAATAGGGTGTATATATAAGAGTTTGCTAATAAAAGTTTTACTAATACAGTTTTACTTCAATACATGTTATATTGCATATTTTATTACTCAGAATGAAGTAAACTATACAGCAGTAGTAAAATAAATTCCATAACTTTTTTTTTGAAGACTCGAAAAAAGTTTCATTTTGTCATTACTCAAAACTTTTGCGAAAAATTTTCGAGAAATTTATTTATTCTAAAATATATTTATTTGCACTACTGCAATATTTAACAATTCACCACACACTAAACACAACACTAAAACACAAATAAACCTACTAAAACTTACTAATAAACACGACTCGATACATCAACAACACTCAGACGGCATCGACAACATGGCGGTCACAATGAATTGCATCATCTTCTTTTACGTTAAAAACTACGAACTTGGTACGTTTGCAACTACAATACAAAGAGGAATAAAACTATAGTATTCCTTAGGCTTTTTTTCCCGAATCCAATGGTGCATGAATCGAATCGATACGTTGCCGGAATATACTGTAATGAGTGATTATGCAAGGAAATGTTTGTTTATCAAAATTTTGATGAACAACAGTTGGAGGGTTAATGATAATTTATTTGTTTTTCTCATAAGCCACTGTTTAAATATGACGTAGCAATGTCAAGGAAGCCCACCGTTGGAGTAACGTATGTGAAAACATTCACAACTTTGTTCATTAAGTTTGGTTTTATAAAAGTGTTTGTACATTATTTAAAACGCATTAGATACTTTAGTTCGTCACTAGTGCAATCTAGAATAAAATTTAACTTATTAAATTTGTGTTTGTTACCTGTATATATTACTGATTAGCATTGTACAAACAATGTTTTATAATTTAAAAGTAAATTGATATTTTAGCCCATTTGTCGAATTTCACCTGAAAGTATCAACAGCTGTTTAGTTTTATTTAAATTTGAATTATAAAACAAAAATACTACATTTTTCAGAATTCCAACGTATTACAGTTGAAATTGTTATCTTTCTCTTTTTATAAGATGACAGATCTCACATAATTTGAATGCCGTATGAATAAGGATATTCAAGTATTTGGTCTTTTATGCTAATATAACACTGTATAATTTATCATTATTGTAAAAATGTAATTTTTAATAATAATACCGAGCTGATGAGGTAATGAAATGAGTTTTGCCTATTGCATCAAAAATAGGATTATAAACACTTAGAGAAAATGTAATATAACTTGACTTGTTATAAACTGTTTTTTTAGTTTGTTATTTGTACGAGTTTATTATATAGTTTCCAAATCCATGATATGGTTCATATTAGAAATCTTCACAAGTCAAACTTGTAATGATCGGATTATTCTGAATGACGTCATCACCAAATTTTAATGGTTGTCGTACAATTGTATCTCATTAAAATAATTGACATATCAAATTATATTGTACTGAAATATACTATTGTATAACAATATCTCAGAATAATAATACAACAGCCCTTTTTCCAGTTAATACGTGTAATAATAACACAAAATAAGTGTAAATAATCATAATAATAAATAATAATACAAATTCAGTGTTTTATAAAAAAAAATTTTGACTCAAATTTTAAGAAAATTACTTAAATTATAATTATTTAAGAGAGGGAGCTCAATAACGTAACGTATATTTTAAATTTAAATACAGGAGGAAATTTAATTTATTGTTCTAAACAGCATTGTCATTTTTATATCAGCAAAATTGTATTGTGAAATTAAGTTTTATACAGTCTCATTTCTGTACATATCAGGGGTCGACTAAAAATAAAACTTTAATATAGTACCAGTATCAATAAGGAACTTCTTTTAAATCCGTCAATAAATGGTGTAACTTTGAATATGAAATACATCTGAATGTTCAATATATATTGTAAGGTTCAAGGTTTAGTATTTATAGGTACTCTTTATGGTTCTATTTTGTTTTTTCATTGCACGCTAATTAACGTCAGACAAACGAAATATTTTTAGTCGACTTGGAAATACATAATTCGACCAAATATGATTAGGCTTTTTTGTTTCTTTTTCAGTAGTTAAATTTTTTTATTTTATATTTTATTTTAGTCTTTAGTTTTTGTAGTTTAGAGCTGTTATATTTCTATCAAATATATAAAAGTATCACTGCCCATTCAGGAACTTAATAAATTTATTATAACTAAATTTGTAATTTAATTTTACTATTTTGAAAGAATGTACTATTTTAAAAGTATTGCTTTGTACGTTTTGTCCCTAAAATATTTTTTCCCATGAGGATTGTAGATATTGTAATAAAGAACAACTATTTTTAACATACACTTAGCGGAAATGTTATAATTATTCATTAAAATATAACAATGGACTTTGTTTTCAGTGTGGGTTCTTTAAAAGGACAACGAAAGAAAAACTAAGGACAATGAAGGAGAAAGCTGTAAGTTTTTCGGAATATTTAGTTTTTAGCAGTTTTGGTTGTTGTATTGTGTAATATAATTAGAATTATAATTAATCAAATGTTACCAAGACATGTAATACAATACATAATGTAATAATGTTCAGATTTTGATATTTTACTTTATCTTAGTTATATATACATACCTCTTAGTTTATCTTTGTATTGATACATTTTCAAACTTAGTATACATCTGTTTATTTATTATGAGAGGTTTTTAGGAGAGGTACTTTATCAAGCTAAAGTAGCCTAATACAATCATTTATGTGGTAAAATACTGTTATAATCACCAAACAGAATAATTATTCTTTTATTAGTTCATTTACTTTTGTGTTGGTTTTAATATAATCTTCTATACTAAAGTATATTGAGAAATATTTGATTACAATATTTAACGTTAGCCGTGAATGATGACTATGACGAACGTAACAATTATAGTGAATGAGATTCTAATCTATATAAATACCAAATTAAAAAATTACAAGAACAAACAAGTAACAAATAAAAGTAAAATCTGACTCACTGCATGCAAAAAAATTGCTGTTTAGATATGAAAATACGTATATGTAACTATATAACAATTTTCAATAAACATTAACTTGATAGCCTATAGGATCAAATGGAGATTATTAATTTTAAATATATATATATTTTTAAAATATATATATATATATAATATAAATATATAATATATATATATATATAAAATATATAATAATATATAATTAATATATATAAATATATATATATATATATATATATATATATATATAATTATATATATTAAAATATATATATATTTTATATAATATATATATATATGTAAATAAAATTACATAGTGGTTATATATAAAATTTGATTTATTTCTTGCTATGTTCCATATTAAAAGTTTGCTGAGGAAGTTGATTAATTTTACTTGCGTTCAAGAACATTAATATAAATAAAAAATGTACATACAAGTTAGTAAATTTTATATAAAACATAACTTTTCATGCAAAAATATTTTTTACTTACAAGAATGAACTGTTACATGGTCTGAAGATTTAATGGTGTAAATATTGCCAGTGCAGAGTTCAGGATAATAATGGCAGGTTAAATGCCATTGGCCAATACTGCAGTTGTAATTACAGTCTGTACAGATAGGGATGGCCGGTGGGGGATGTGCTGTACACAGCTCTTTGTGTGGGGTTAATCTTCTACCCGCATTCACAGCTTGATCAGAGCAATACAGTTATGTCGGAGCTCCACCATAAAGAATTAGCAGGATTTTATAATATCCACTTCAAAATATATACGAGTAGATTCTGTATAAAAATTACTCTATTTACGGTGTTAAGATCGTACTATTAGTTGGGTTTACTTTAAAAATAATTCGAATAAAAATTTCACATCTCATTCACTCTGCTTTTTACATTCCATACTTAATATAGAATTAAGAAATCCTGCAGTTAAATGCAGAGAAAACACGAATCGAAGGAATATAAATTGCCTTATTGTGTTAATTTAAACTGTTTTTGGCACCTTAATATGAATGTTAATGTAGTTTTCTTATTTTTTCCAGGCTGAGGACGAGTTCGAAGTAATAAATTTTCACAGTGAAACAAATGATGATACTAAAACTTTTGATCTTGATAAAGAAACTCAATAAAATGTTTCCAACATTTGTAAATAAAGACTGAATAAATATTCTATTATTCTTGTAGATATGTAATTGTAATAATATAATTTAGCCTAAAAAGTTTACTGTATATAAATATCTGCTTAGCAATGAATCAAAGTAATTTTGTGGTACATGTAAATTAAAAATATATTTTTATAATAAAAATGTTTTAATTACAATTATGTGACATATTTTACTACCTTCTGTATGATTAAAATAGAATTGTTATGCAGTAACGTATATTACGTTTTGCTGTTAAAATGTACAAGTGAGAAAGTTATCTAGTAGTTTATGTAGTTTATTTAGTTAAGTGCTGTAGTTGGTGACAATTAATGACCTCTGAATGACCTTTGGAGTAGTTTTGAACACAGATTACTTTGAGTCTGGAAAACAGACAGGGAGAAAACGGCTATTTATGAGGTCAAAATATAATGGTACTTAGTAACACTTACTTTTAAGTTAATATAGATTTGTCGAACACACACACACACACACACACACACACCACACACACACACACACACACACACACACACACACACACACACACACACACACACACAAGAATACATCTAAACTAAAATTTAAATTTCATAAACCGTTAGACGCATTATCCTTATGTCTTCCGAAAATATATAAAATAATGGAAGTGAGTTATTGGAACAATACATTTTTATTACATTACTTATATTTCTACCGTTTGAATTCAATTTTAAAGAAACTAACAAATATTAAACTTATATTGTTCCATACCCTTAATTCTACTTTAGTGGGATTCCTATTTAAAAATTTTGTTTTGTCGCAAAATACTCCATTTTGGGTGGGAGGGAGTCAAAGATTTTCATACGTCAATAAACTCCTCAGTTGGTTAATTAAACATTCCTCAAAGTAACCTACTCCATCTCTATTCCCTAGGGAGGTGGGACTTTTAAAATACACTGTATGTATAAATACACAATATAATATCATATAAGAATGCCACGTTAGTAATCTGGGCGTGGTGCAGAAAGATAAGATGTCAAGGCAGCAAGGACATATTATTGAAATATATATAGACTGTGGTCTGTGAAAACAGGAAACTGCTTTGAGGTTAGAAGTTCGGCCTCGCGGGTTTTCAGACTTCTTTTTAATGCTGAGGGAAATGGCCTAGATTTAATTAGAATAAGATTCGTTGTTAAAGTACTGCATAATTTTTCATTTTATACCGCAAAGACAGCTGGCTGAGAGATGTCCTGACAGGATTAACTCTCAATTAAATTCGTATAACCGAATGATAAATAATTGTATGCAAATTTATTGATTTTTTAGTTGTTTTTTAAACTAAAATAAACAGTATTGGAAAAAACTATTCCGGCAAGGGAGCTTAATGTTAAAACACGCCACTTCAATTATGATCTTTAAACAAAACAAAATTCATAACGATCGTTGGTTTTCTCTCTCTAACAACTAACACTGATCTCATTACACATAGTGTTAATATTAGAGTTAACAGCGTACTACAAATATTTCTGCTTATTTGAAATGTAGTGTTGAATAATTGCATTGTTAATAAATTGATAATCGGATTAGTACTCACACTAAAAACAATTGGTCATATTCAAAACAATAGGTATTATTACTTGATGTAAAAAATAACACTTTTTACAATAAATATGTAAGGATTTGGTTAGTTATTATGAAATAAAAACCCTTCTTATTTCACTGGAATGTTAGAATATCGGCAGGGATGTCTAATACTCCAGGGTTTGTAGCTATCCGGCAGTATATCGTAACTCTGTGTGCAAGTTATACATTGTGCAATACCACTACTGAGATGAGTACAGAATCAAAGATAGTCTCAAAATTGTTAGAACATACGCAGAGATGTCAAATACTCCAGGTTTGTAGCTATCCGGCAGTATATCGTAACTCTGTGTGCAAGTTATACATTGTGCAATACCACTACTGAGATGAGTACAGAATCAAAGATAGTCTCAAAATTGTTAGAACATACGCAGAGATGTCAAATACTCCAGGTTTGTAACTATCCGGCAGTATATCGTAACTCTGTGTGCAAGTTATACATTGTGCAATACCACTACTGAGATGAGTACAGAATCAAAGATAGTCTCAAAATTGTTAGAACATACGTCAGAGATGTCAAATACTCCAGGTTTGTAGCTATCCGGCAGTATATCGTAACTCTGTGTGCAAGTTATACATTGTGCAATACCACTACTGAGATGAGTACAGAATCAAAGATAGTCTCAAAATTGTTAGAACATACGCAGAGATGTCAAATACTCCAGGTTTGTAGCTATCCGGCAGTATATCGTAACTCTGTGTGCAAGTTATACATTGTGCAATACCACTACTGAGATGAGTACAGAATCAAAGATAGTCTCAAAATTGTTAGAACATACGCAGATATGTCAAATACTCCAGGTTTGTAGCTATCCGGCAGTATATCGTAACTCTGTGTGCAAGTTATACATTGTGCAATACCACTACTGAGATGAGTACAGAATCAAAGATAGTCTCAAAATTGTTAGAACATACGTCAACAATGTCAAATACTCCAGGTTTGTAGCTATCCGGCAGTATATCGTAACTCTGTGTGCAAGTTATACATTGTGCAATACCACTACTGAGATGAGTACAGAATCAAAGATAGTCTCAAAATTGTTAGAACATACGCAGAGATGTCAAATACTCCAGGTTTGTAGCTATCCGGCAGTATATCGTAACTCTGTGTGCAAGTTATACATTGTGCAATACCACTACCGAGATGAGTACAGAATCAAAGATAGTCTCAAAATTGTTAGAACATACGCAGAGATGTCAAATACTCCAGGTTTGTAGCTATCCGGCAGTATATCGTAACTCTGTGTGCAAGTTATACATTGTGCAATACCACTACCGAGATGAGTACAGAATCAAAGATAGTCTCAAAATTGTTAGAACATACGTCAACAATGTCAAATACTCCAGGTTTGTAGCTATCCGGCAGTATATCGTAACTCTGTGTGCAAGTTATACATTGTGCAATACCACTACTGAGATGAGTACAGAATCAAAGATAGTCTCAAAATTGTTAGAACATACGCAGATATGTCAAATACTCCAGGTTTGTAGCTATCCGGCAGTATATCGTAACTCTGTGTGCAAGTTATACATTGTGCAATACCACTACTGAGATGAGTACAGAATCAAAGATAGTCTCAAAATTGTTAGAACATACGCAGAGATGTCAAATACTCCAGGTTTGTAGCTATCCGGCAGTATATCGTAACTCTGTGTGCAAGTTATACATTGTGCAATACCACTACCGAGATGAGTACAGAATCAAAGATAGTCTCAAAATTGTTAGAACATACGTCAACAATGTCAAATACTCCAGGTTTGTAGCTATCCGGCAGTATATCGTAACTCTGTGTGCAAGTTATACATTGTGCAATACCACTACTGAGATGAGTACAGAATCAAAGATAGTCTCAAAATTGTTAGAACATACGCAGAGATGTCAAATACTCCAGGGTTGTAACTATCCGGCAGTATATCGTAACTCTGTGTGCAAGTTATACATTGTGCAATACCACTACCGAGATGAGTACAGAATCAAAGATAGTCTCAAAATTGTTTAGAACATACGTCAACAATGTCAAATACTCCAGGTTTGTAGCTATCCGGCAGTATATCGTAACTCTGTGTGCAAGTTATACATTGTGCAATACCACTACCGAGATGAGTACAGAATCAAAGATAGTCTCAAAATTGTTAGAACATACGCAGATATGTCAAATACTCCAGGGTTTGTAGCTATCCGGCAGTATATCGTAACTCTGTGTGCAAGTTATACATTGTGCAATACCACTACTGAGATGAGTACAGAATCAAAGATAGTCTCAAAATTGTTAGAACATACGTCAACAATGTCAAATACTCCAGGTTTGTAGCTATCCGGCAGTATATCGTAACTCTGTGTGCAAGTTATACATTGTGCAATACCACTACTGAGATGAGTACAGAATCAAAGATAGTCTCAAAATTGTTAGAACATACGCAGATATGTCAAATACTCCAGGTTTGTAGCTATCCGGCAGTATATCGTAACTCTGTGTGCAAGTTATACATTGTGCAATACCACTACTGAGATGAGTACAGAATCAAAGATAGTCTCAAAATTGTTAGAACATACGTCAACAATGTCAAATACTCCAGGTTTGTTGTAGCTATCCGGCAGTATATCGTAACTCTGTGTGCAAGTTATACATTGTGCAATACCACTACTGAGATGAGTACAGAATCAAAGATAGTCTCAAAATTGTTAGAACATACGTCAACAATGTCAAATACTCCAGGTTTGTAGCTATCCGGCAGTATATCGTAACTCTGTGTGCAAGTTATACATTGTGCAATACCACTACTGAGATGAGTACAGAATCAAAGATAGTCTCAAAATTGTTAGAACATACGTCAACAATGTCAAATACTCCAGGTTTGTAGCTATCCGGCAGTATATCGTAACTCTGTGTGCAAGTTATACATTGTGCAATACCACTACTGAGATGAGTACAGAATCAAAGATAGTCTCAAAATTGTTAGAACATACGTCAGACAATGTCAAATACTCCAGGTTTGTAGCTATCCGGCAGTATATCGTAACTCTGTGTGCAAGTTATACATTGTGCAATACCACTACTGAGATGAGTACAGAATCAAAGATAGTCTCAAAATTGTTAGAACATACGTCAGATATGTAAAATACTCCAGGTTTGTAGCTATCCGGCAGTATATCGTAACTCTGTGTGCAAGTTATACATTGTGCAATACCACTACCGAGATGAGTACAGAATCAAAGATAGTCTCAAAATTGTTAGAACATACGTCAACAATGTCAAATACTCCAGGTTTGTAGCTATCCGGCAGTATATCGTAACTCTGTGTGCAAGTTATACATTGTGCAATACCACTACTGAGATGAGTACAGAATCAAAGATAGTCTCAAAATTGTTAGAACATACGTCAGATATGTCAAATACTCCAGGGTTTGTAGCTATCCGGCAGTATATCGTAACTCTGTGTGCAAGTTATACATTGTGCAATACCACTACTGAGATGAGTACAGAATCAAAGATAGTCTCAAAATTGTTAGAACATACGCAGAGATGTCAAATACTCCAGGGTTTGTAGCTATCCGGCAGTATATCGTAACTCTGTGTGCAAGTTATACATTGTGCAATACCACTACTGAGATGAGTACAGAATCAAAGATAGTCTCAAAATTGTTAGAACATACGTCAGAGATGTCAAATACTCCAGGGTTGTAGCTATCCGGCAGTATATCGTAACTCTGTGTGCAAGTTATACATTGTGCAATACCACTACTGAGATGAGTACAGAATCAAAGATAGTCTCAAAATTGTTAGAACATACGTCAACAATGTCAAATACTCCAGGGTTGTAACTACCCGGCAGTATATCGTAACTCTGTGTACAAGTTATAAGTTATACATTGTGCAATACCACTACTGAGATGAGTACAGAATCAAAGATAGATAGTCTCAAAATTGTTAGAACATACGTCAACAATGTCAAATACTCCAGGGTTTGTAGCTACCCGGCAGTATATCGTAACTCTGTGTGCAAGTTATACATTGTGCAATACCACTACTGAGATGAGTACAGAATCAAAGATAGTCTCAAAATTGTTAGAACATACGTCAGACAATGTCAAATACTCCAGGTTTGTAGCTATCCGGCAGTATATCGTAACTCTGTGTGCAAGTTATACATTGTGCAATACCACTACCGAGATGAGTACAGAATCAAAGATAGTCTCAAAATTGTTAGAACATACGTCAAAATGTCAAATACTCCAGGTTTGTAGCTATCCGGCAGTATATCGTAACTCTGTGTGCAAGTTATACATTGTGCAATACCACTACCATGAGTACAGAATATACATAGAACATACGTGTCAAATACTCCATAGCTATCCGGCAGTATATCGTAACTCTGTGTGCAAGTTATACAGAATTAGATGATACAGAATCACAAAAAGTTAGAAAATAGAACAATCTAATACACCAGGTTGTAGTCCAGGTTTGTAGCTATCCGGCAGTATATCGTAACTCTGTGTGCAAGTTATACATTGTGCAATACCACTACCGAGATGAGTACAGAATCAAAGATAGTCTCAAAATTGTTAGAACATACGCAGAGATGTCAAATACTCCAGGTTTGTAGCTATCCGGCAGTATATCGTAACTCTGTGTGCAAGTTATACATTGTGCAATACCACTACCGAGATGAGTACAGAATCAAAGATAGTCTCAAAATTGTTAGAACATACGTCAGAGATGTCAAATACTCCAGGTTTGTAGCTATCCGGCAGTATATCGTAACTCTGTGTGCAAGTTATACATTGTGCAATACCACTACCTGAGATGAGTACAGAATCAAAGATAGTCTCAAAATTGTTAGAACATACGTCAACAATGTCAAATACTCCAGGTTTGTAGCTATCCGGCAGTATATCGTAACTCTGTGTGCAAGTTATACATTGTGCAATACCACTACTGAGATGAGTACAGAATCAAAGATAGTCTCAAAATTGTTAGAACATACGTCAACAATGTCAAATACTCCAGGTTTGTAGCTATCCGGCAGTATATCGTAACTCTGTGTGCAAGTTATACATTGTGCAATACCACTACTGAGATGAGTACAGAATCAAAGATAGTCTCAAAATTGTTAGAACATACGCAGAGATGTCAAATACTCCAGGTTTGTAGCTATCCGGCAGTATATCGTAACTCTGTGTGCAAGTTATACATTGTGCAATACCACTACTGAGATGAGTACAGAATCAAAGATAGTCTCAAAATTGTTAGAACATACGCAGATATGTCAAATACTCCAGGTTTGTAGCTATCCGGCAGTATATCGTAACTCTGTGTGCAAGTTATACATTGTGCAATACCACTACTGAGATGAGTACAGAATCAAAGATAGTCTCAAAATTGTTAGAACATACGTCAACAATGTCAAATACTCCAGGTTTGTAGCTATCCGGCAGTATATCGTAACTCTGTGTGCAAGTTATACATTGTGCAATACCACTACTGAGATGAGTACAGAATCAAAGATAGTCTCAAAATTGTTAGAACATACGTCAGACAATGTCAAATACTCCAGGTTTGTAGCTATCCGGCAGTATATCGTAACTCTGTGTGCAAGTTATACATTGTGCAATACCACTACCGAGATGAGTACAGAATCAAAGATAGTCTCAAAATTGTTAGAACATACGCAGATATGTCAAATACTCCAGGTTTGTAGCTATCCGGCAGTATATCGTAACTCTGTGTGCAAGTTATACATTGTGCAATACCACTACTGAGATGAGTACAGAATCAAAGATAGTCTCAAAATTGTTAGAACATACGTCAACAATGTCAAATACTCCAGGTTTGTAGCTATCCGGCAGTATATCGTAACTCTGTGTGCAAGTTATACATTGTGCAATACCACTACCGAGATGAGTACAGAATCAAAGATAGTCTCAAAATTGTTAGAACATACGCAGATATGTCAAATACTCCAGGTTTGTAGCTATCCGGCAGTATATCGTAACTCTGTGTGCAAGTTATACATTGTGCAATACCACTACTGAGATGAGTACAGAATCAAAGATAGTCTCAAAATTGTTAGAACATACGTCAAGAATGTCAAATACTCCAGGTTTGTAGCTATCCGGCAGTATATCGTAACTCTGTGTGCAAGTTATACATTGTGCAATACCACTACTGAGATGAGTACAGAATCAAAGATAGTCTCAAAATTGTTAGAACATACGCAGAGATGTCAAATACTCCAGGGTTGTAACTATCCGGCAGTATATCGTAACTCTGTGTGCAAGTTATACATTGTGCAATACCACTACTGAGATGAGTACAGAATCAAAGATAGTCTCAAAATTGTTAGAACATACGTCAACAATGTCAAATACTCCAGGTTTGTAGCTATCCGGCAGTATATCGTAACTCTGTGTGCAAGTTATACATTGTGCAATACCACTACTGAGATGAGTACAGAATCAAAGATAGTCTCAAAATTGTTAGAACATACGTCAACAATGTCAAATACTCCAGGTTTGTAGCTATCCGGCAGTATATCGTAACTCTGTGTGCAAGTTATACATTGTGCAATACCACTACTGAGATGAGTACAGAATCAAAGATAGTCTCAAAATTGTTAGAACATACGTCAACAATGTCAAATACTCCAGGTTTGTAGCTATCCGGCAGTATATCGTAACTCTGTGTGCAAGTTATACATTGTGCAATACCACTACTGAGATGAGTACAGAATCAAAGATAGTCTCAAAATTGTTAGAACATACGTCAGATATGTCAAATACTCCAGGTTTGTAGCTATCCGGCAGTATATCGTAACTCTGTGTGCAAGTTATACATTGTGCAATACCACTACTGAGATGAGTACAGAATCAAAGATAGTCTCAAAATTGTTAGAACATACGTCAACATATGTCAAATACTCCAGGTTTGTAGCTATCCGGCAGTATATCGTAACTCTGTGTGCAAGTTATACATTGTGCAATACCACTACTGAGATGAGTACAGAATCAAAGATAGTCTCAAAATTGTTAGAACATACGTCAACAATGTCAAATACTCCAGGTTTGTAGCTATCCGGCAGTATATCGTAACTCTGTGTGCAAGTTATACATTGTGCAATACCACTACTGAGATGAGTACAGAATCAAAGATAGTCTCAAAATTGTTAGAACATACGTCAACAATGTCAAATACTCCAGGTTGTAGCTATCCGGCAGTATATCGTAACTCTGTGTGCAAGTTATACATTGTGCAATACCACTACTGAGATGAGTACAGAATCAAAGATAGTCTCAAAATTGTTAGAACATACGTCAACAATGTCAAATACTCCAGGTTTGTAGCTATCCGGCAGTATATCGTAACTCTGTGTGCAAGTTATACATTGTGCAATACCACTACTGAGATGAGTACAGAATCAAAGATAGTCTCAAAATTGTTAGAACATACGCAGATATGTCAAATACTCCAGGGTTGTAGCTATCCGGCAGTATATCGTAACTCTGTGTGCAAGTTATACATTGTGCAATACCACTACTGAGATGAGTACAGAATCAAAGATAGTCTCAAAATTGTTAGAACATACGTCAACAATGTCAAATACTCCAGGGTTTGTAGCTATCCGGCAGTATATCGTAACTCTGTGTGCAAGTTATACATTGTGCAATACCACTACTGAGATGAGTACAGAATCAAAGATAGTCTCAAAATTGTTAGAACATACGTCAATATGTCAAATACTCCAGGGTTGTAACTACCCGGCAGTATATCGTAACTCTGTGTACAAGTTATACATTTTGCAATACCACTACTGAGATGAGTACAGAATCAAAGGTAGTCTCAAAATTGTTAGAACATACGCAGATATGTCAAATACTCCAGGTTTGTAACTATCCGGCAGTATATCGTAACTCTGTGTAAAGTTATACATTGTGCAATACCACTACTGAGATGAGCACAGAATCAAAGATAGTCTCAAAATTGTTAGAACATACGTATGGTCAAATACTCCAGGTTTTTCGTTTATTGCTGAGACAATAATTACATCGTATGGGAAATAAGTTATTTTAAATTTTCTGTCATTCATACTATAATACATACATTCATACAATCTTTACAATCACAACTCAATTCGAACAGCGGGTTCAGTCTTCTTATTGGGCGGCCTCCCAGCTGAAAGCCAAAAACTCACCTACATTAGTTTGTTCTGCTACATGTCTCATACATATGTATGTCTTGACCTCTGCTTAAGGCACATTTATTCATAAAAAGCAAAGTTTTTCCAATATGTAGAGACATGGCAAAGTTAACAGCTGCAATTTTTTGAATACTTTCCTGCACGACTCTGAATTTAATTTTTGCAATGATTCGAATCGCTTTTGTTTAGAGTCTGAAAGCTCAATGGAACTGAGTGTTTGCACAAGCTTGCACAAAGGATCACTCCGTAGGCCAGATAGGGGTATATCAAGACAATACGCTGTAATCAGTACCTGACTCGGACAGTATTTTGCTAAAGACCTCAGAACAAAGATGCATGAGCAGACTTTGGCGTAAACCTTGATCAATGTGCTCATTCCATGTCAATCCTCGATCAAGGTACATTTCAAAGGAATTTCGAAGACCTGAATTAAGTGAGTGCGGAGTCAGCCATCAAGATGGCAGGACCACACTGGTTGCCCGCAGTGAGCAAAGAAAGATTTAAAACATATTTTTGAAGAGTTTCTTGTGAGGTTGAGGCTGTTGAAGTATTGGGCACAGTTGTTGATATCAACAAAAGCCTGTTTTTTCCAAAACTTCGCTTGGTCTTGCATTGAAAAAGAGAGTTGTATCATCTGAAACGCCACTGTTCTTCCTTACAGAAGCGATGATTCTATGTGGTTGACATAAAGTAGGAAAAGCACAGGACTAAGGATAGACCCCATAGCTAATACCTATTGGCTTGGATGATTTATTTTATATCTGGTCAACTTGGGATTTGTGGCTTAGGAATGAGGTAAGCCATCTAGAAGGCACGCCTCGAATGCTTTGGGACTCAAGTTTGTCGAGCAGTATAATGTGTTCAACGCAGTAGAATGCTTTGGACAGATCCCGGAACACACTCGATGTGTGGTTCCGACATTCAATCCCCTCCAAAATCATATCGACAAGACCAAAGACTGCGTCGGTTGTCGATTTACCCTTTCTGAACCCAAACTGTTCATTTGAGAGCTGATTGTATTTGTCCAAAAAGTGAATCATTCTTATAAGAAAAAGGTTTTCAAAATTTTGCTGAATACTGGCAAAATTGAGACAGGCCGGTAGTTATTTATAGAAGCTCGGTGGTCTTTCTTTAAAATTGGGAAACATTTTGCAGTTTTAAGGAGAGATTGTTTGGAATGAATAATTTAATAATTGAGTCTCACTAAATTCTTGCAGCATTTTTAAATGAGCTACGGGGATATCAGATTGAGGTCGTTTGATTTTTTGTGGAAGCTGCTGGATAATTAGGCGAAGCTCATCCTCAACAACAGCCGCCAACACATTGATGTTGCTGGGCTCTGCCTTTGCAAAGAGCGTACTTTAGGACCAGATGGCCAAGGATCTTGCCCGTCAGCATCGGATGCGCAAAAACTCGTTAAACCGAGTGGCAATCTCAGTCTCATCCTCCAAAAGCCTATCCCCAATTTTAATTTTGATTTTTTTTGTGTGCTTTTGATTTATTGTTTATGACGCCCCAAGTTGTTTTCGAAACGTTTTTTAAAGACAGAATTAATTTGGAGACATCGAGTGCTTTTGCAGCTTGGATCACTTTCCTCTACATTATTTTTTTCCTCCAAAATTCCTGGAAATTATTTTGAATTGTTCATTTGAAGTGTAACGCATTTTAATACATTTTATTAAAAATCTTCTAATACATTTCTCTATACAATCGATTTTAAGTTTCTTCGAAACAACGGAATTTGAATGATCCTATAGTGTATAGCTAAGCTTAACAATTTATGAATGAAATAATCATTTCTTGAAATGCAAAAGATTGAAATTTAATAGTTAAATATCATTCATGATTAAGATATAAAAACAGTTTGCACCATAGGTGGATTTAAATGGGATAGTTTCTGCAAGGTCACATTAGATTACTTATTTATAAAGTAATAATGAAAAATAAGTTACTCCATTCGGAAATCTAAATACTCGTAAATCATTTAACACATGCATAAATTACACGGTAAATTAACACGAGGTAATCAAACCAAATGCGTTAATAGGATAATGATGGTAATTACTCTGGAAAACGCCATAAATACTTATGGGGTGCTGGTGTGGCAAGTTGCGTTCTGTTACTCGTTTTGCTGTCCAAAATATTGCCTATATTTACAGTAAATAAATTATGTTGAAATTAATTTTAGTGTATTTAATGGGTGGTATTTCGCAATAAAGGTATGTCTTGTTTTATTTTTATATATAAGTAATTTAGATGTCAGATTTTGACCACTATGTATTGCACGTTTGAGTATTAAACTTCTAAACACCTTCACTAAATTTCGCATTTACAATATGAGTAGGATTGACTTATACAAAGTAGTATAGAAGGAACAGAAAACGATACAAAAGTCTTGCCAATCGATCCATCTAATATCACATGTTTAAATGAGTTTAGTATGTTTACGCATTATTTATTCTGTTTTTCTCGTTGCCATCATACAACACACAAAAATGCCTTAGGGGTATTTTTTTTTACCCCTAAGCCTGTGGTAAAAATTATTTTTTGACGCTCAGCTAAAACCCATATAATGACATTCAACATCATCAAACTGGATGTTCTTTGTATACAAATGGATGCTTCTTTAAAATTTAAAGTCTACAGGTTTTGATTTCAAGATATCTAAACATATCGTGTTAATATGCAAATGTCTTTAAATGCATATTTTATATGTTCCAATTCTTACGGATGATTTATGAGTTTAAGAAGTCGAAAGTCAACTTCTCCTACCAAAATCGAGATAAAATAACGAACAAAGCTTCTTATTATAAATGGCTCTCGGTTTAAGTCATTAGGCAAGATCAAATAAAATTATATTTATAAAAAATCTTATATATTTATTTATAAAGACTACAGGTACGTGTGCGGGGAGAAGCCATCGGTATACAGCAGTTATATAATTCTCACATAAATCATTGAATATATATTGTTGGTTTTTGATCTTGATATAAAAATTTTAATTTATAAAAAATTGGCGAAATCTTCACTTTTTACAATTTATAATACCTTTAGTTTATAGAATCCATCAGAATACACGATGTAGCCATATGTTCCTAGACATATATATATATATATATATATATATATATATATATTTTTTTAAGGAGTAACATTAAAACAGTATTTAACAACGCAACAGTCCCTCACCAGTCTCCCAGCCAATGTGGTACAACCTCAACTCTCCCTTTTTTTTGTAAACAACCACATTGCCACTCTCTGCTTTTAATTCCTTTGATACGTTTCTAAGACCTACATAGATAAAATCAATCTCTACTCGTTTAGAATAGTTAACAGCCCCGAGTGACTTGTGAACTGAACACCTAGCATACCCTCATAACTTTGTAAACCGCAGGAACTAATGAAACGGTTGAGACATCCATTACAGGGCTAGAGTATTCGGCAGGTTGCTGGCAGGCAGTGCCCAGCTGGTCACTGGAATGTTACGTTTCCTTGGAGGTATTTGGAACATTTCTGTTTCTAACCTCGTAGTTATATATTCGCAATAGTAATGATATTTAGAAGTACATAGCAGCTTCTTTAACAATTGTAGTCTTGCAATATCGGAACTAATGTACATTTGGTAATGAAATGGAATTTTCATAATTACTGGTATATATTTTCCAATTGCCCAAACCACTAGATAACGAATAAGAAAGTGCATAAGTTAATATTTTGGTATACAAACAGTTCCAACCTATATATTGTATATTTTATCGATACAGAAAAATTGTTTTTACTGTATATAATATTTTTCATATGAATTAAATATACTCAATTTAGATTTGGTTAAAAACAGAGAAGATGAGAAGAAATGTTTATCATACAGATGTCTCATCTCTGTGGATTATTTATACGGAGAATTCAAAGATGTGTAATTCTGTAGGTTTTAGGCCTTTTTTTTAAAGGCGGAGCCGTTCCCATTTAATGCCTTATTCTGCCCGTCCTCAAGGACCACTGGTCTGTGCGAGGATCTTATCAAACAGAATAAGGGGGAAAGTCGATACAGTCAAGGTTGATGGTACTTATAAAAAGTGTGGGCGTCACAGACAGCATTCGAACTCAGACTCGAGTCTAACGGCTTAGACCGCTATGCCAAAGTTTAATTTTTTTTAGATATCGATAGAACTTCAAATACTTCTATCGTTTTAACATCATAATAGTATATATTAATTGTATGTCTTATCTCTAAAAAATGTCATCATTTTAATTATATATGTATACACAGTAACATTATAACCTCACAACTAACTATAAACAAATAAAAATAATAACACATATAGCTATGATAATATGTAATACCTAAAATTCATTACATATTATAATAACATTTTGTAACGAGGTTGGTTTTCTGCTCAGGGTATTATGAACCATAAATATTTAAAATAACTATTCGGAACCGTATATATTTCCTATTACTACAGGCTGATATTTTTGTATTAAACTGTTTTAAAACCACTGTAACTATTAATTATTAGGTATATAAATACAAGCGATACTGTTAAAGCAGTAGTTTGGATACTGCTAAATAAACTCAAATCTCTTTTACAAGTCTTTTTTTACTTTTTTTACCTGATGTAACCCATATATGAGAAAGTGTTGTTAGGTAACTAGAATCTGACGTTTCTAAATGATAAAAATATTATTTACATGTAAAGTGAATACTCGAATTCAAATGGACATTGACGCATTCTGCAGGATGAGTAACATACAAGATTATACCTCTATCACCTAAGTTAGTAGCGTCACTTAGGATCCGCTAGTAGTAATACAAATATTTGTTAAGTGAACAAATAAAAGACTACAGATAACAGAATTTTTACCTAAAATATTTTGGAAAATTAATTTTTTTCTGTCGTAAGTGCCTGAAATAACTGTACCTCTATTATTACTTCTATTTTTAATAGTTATCAAACCTACAAACGTGATGACCTACAGGTTTGAATGGGTAAATGACATATAATAATTATATTTAATTTTTGTATTAAATTACAACAAAAAGGTTGAACAACACACGGTGTTTAAATAAAACAAAAATACACAGGCGCAGTTACATATGTAGGGAAAACTTAGTATCTACGTTTCCTGTTCCATTAATTATAGATCCTAAACCACTAGCGGTTGTATTATCTGTAACTATCTTGATTATCTAGATATTCCGCAAATATTGTCAGAGCGCTGAGCCTCAACTGGCACGAAACTGTTAAAAATTGCACTCAAACTCGCGTAATAGCTAATATCCTGCAAGGGTAACAGGATGAGAGATGAGCGGGAAAGTCACCAATCAGAAGTGATAATATCAGTGTGAATAAAAATCAAAATGAATGAAAAAGTAATTACTAAAACTTATCTAGCACCAACTATCATTTTCGAGATTTCCCTCATGATATTGTGCTCATGATATAATTTTAAATGTAGAATAAAATAATGTACTTTTAGATTTAATAACGTCTCCTCACAGTCGGCTTGGAACGTGAAATATTTTGAAATATATTGATGAACATTTTATGAACAATAGAAAATAGCGAATAAAACTTAACTTGTTATAATAAAGTAACATACTATAATTGTGTTAAAATTATTTACTCGTTTTTAACTCGTGGGCTGTTTATATTATTTGTAGTGTATATATTAACATTTGTAGCTTGATCGATTTTAAGACATATTTCCTACATTGTTCATACATTCTATGTATGTGATGGATGTTGTCAGGGTAAAGTTACTGGCTATTGAGCATCAAGATGGCCATGTAATACTGATAATCGGGTCTCCATCAAAGTACTTTATTGCTGCTTTGAAGGAGCAGTTTTAAGCCGCTACTTCATGAGAAACAAAAGGTGACTGCAAACCAGTACTATACTGTGATAGAACATTATTTTGTTGTGTGCTAGTTGTATAATAATAGTATGGAATATCCATAACTATAACAACGAATATTCTGGAATCAGTTATGGGAAATAGTTTGTTTTGTATAACGTTGTTAATAGACAGAGGGATTATATTCAGAAGATTTAAGAGACTTCTAGGAACATAATAGGCTAGGATGGCTATAACTTTTTATGATTTGTCCGTTTTTAAATTATTTACAATGAATTATCAAATCCTTTGGTAGTTGCATCCATAAAAACAAACACTTGTAAATAATAAATAACTATTTTGGAGATTTTGGACTTTATTTAGTACACTTATTCATCAAACCTTTAAAATAAGTTAAAATTACAATATAAGTACTTAGAATTTGGCGTAAGCATTCATTATTAAAATTAAAGGTCGTTATTAAGTTATGAGACATTATAATCACGATGTTGAAATCAACAACAACCAATATATTAAAAATGGGGTAGACTTTAATAAGCGGCCTGAACAAGTGACGAGATTTGTTTAAAGTGGCCTCAACATGTGGATTTAGCTCCTGGTAACCGATGGGGAGAATTCTTTCCTCAATTTCACAAAAGCGGTTACTCTTTACTATCAAGCTGGGCAAGTTATAAATATTGTAAGGTTTCTTTGATTTCTAAGTCTAGGTCATTTCTAAGTCATAGTTGATTTCGTTGTTTTGTAATATTAGTATTAAATTTATGTAACTATTGTTTTAAAATTGTAATGTACGAGATTCTTATTGTTACTGTAATTTATCATAACTGTTATTGTGTACGATTTTTAAATATCGAAGAAGGGTAATATATCGAACTATTCGATAAAACAACCGAATAACGAGTGTAAGCCGCTTATTAAAGTCTCCCCAAAAATGTATACTGTGAGGTCTTTTGATAGCAAGGTTATATGTGTCTTGACGAAGATAACTTTTCTATAAAAAAGTTGTTATATTGGTTGTTGTGAATTTTGATATAGTGATTACAAAAATAAACCAATGTAAGCGCCATCTTCTGTATATGGTAAATTGTCGAAAATGTAACATGTGAAGTGTCCGGTCTCATTTTATTACCTAACTCATGTTACTTCTTTACTTAACATCCGATTTCGTCAAAATGTAATATTTAGACGGTGGTTTCGTATTCGATTCTTAGTAAAAAGGCGATAAACTGTATTTCTGTTTATTCAAGAAGCTGGAGTAATTTTATTTTTGTTTTGTCTCTCAGCCTGATATCACGAGAACAAACTGTACTAGAAGGAAATTTAAATTATCATTTTGCATAAACTCTTATGTGTAACAAGAAAGAAGCAGAATAAGAAAACTCGTTATTAAACTTAGTTCGATCATAAGAAATTTGCCTATATCCTAACTATCTGCAAGTTATTTATAAAAACAGATTTCATCTGTAGATGTTATAGCCCTAAGTGACTACGATGAACAAACACAGCGATTGTGAAGACATTTAGGACTTCCAAGTAATCTTATTATGTATGGTTTTACTTGATTGTATCATGACACACGACTTGTTATAAAACAATTTTTTACTACTTTTAATACAAATAAAAAGGAGTTTGGAAAAAGAAACATTTTTACTAAACAATTACCATTCCCCCCCCCCACCACGAAAACCTCAATCAAACACCACCCACTTCTGATCATGACTGAAGATTATATTACGTACAAAAATTTGAAAATGTATAGAAAATAGCCCCCAATGAGATATAGGCGGAAACAAAAAAGGGCCTTTGAACCACCTCCTCCAAAGAAAAGTAAATTAGTTAATAAAGAGCACAAGAACATCCTGTTCGGCTAATACATTAATGATATTACTTAATAAATGTTAATATACTATGAAATAACTAAACAAATATTTATTAGGTTACCGAAAATTAAAGTTTAAAAATATAATATGGTATATATATAAAAATATATATATATATATATATATATTTATTTATATATTGACAGATATGGCCAAATACAAAATAATTGAATCGGAAAAGAGTAAGCGCTTTGTGGTGTAATGGTAGCACATTTCCCGGCAAGTGAGAGATCCGGGTTCGACTCCCGGTGGAGCAAGTACTTTTGGTAATTCAATGTTTATTGAAATTAAATATATGGTTTATTTTCTACAAAGAGCCCTGTTGAAGTGGGGGAAAACTTTTCGTCACGGTAAGCCGGACGCATCAGGGTTAGCCGCTAGTAGTGGAAATATCGCGGAACATATTGTCAGCGCTTTTCTCTGTTCCCAGTGGCTATCCAGCCGTGGTAGTGACAGATTATTTTCGCTCCTTGTTGAATTGATTAATTTTTTTGGCGAGCTATGGATGTCAGTTTTAAGGATTCAAAAGAAATGATTACATCTTTTACAGTTACAAAAGGCCATAGTGTAACTTAATCCAGGAAAAGTTAATCTTTATATTGTTTATAATTATAACATTTACTCATTTACATTAGGTGTTACCTTAAATTCACTTTAATATAAATAACGTAAAATAGATTTTGATAAAAATTTTGCAGTAGAATCTTTAAAATCACTAATTGAATTTTCAAACAACAAATACAACTTAGCAATGTTAAACGATAAAAAAATAATAACAACGAGACATGAAAGAAAAATAGACGTTGTGTTTACAAGCTATTTAGCAAGATTTTATTTCAGAATTTTTATATTTTATTTCTGCCATCATAAACCCATAATTTCATTTTTTAAATGTAATGGCAATGAAAATGAAAGTAATTATTTCGGAAATACAAGATTGTAGTGAAATAATTGTGGCCAAATTATAGAAACTAGTATAAATAATAATAATGAAAATATGTAAATATTTATTACATTAGTGGTTAGTAATCATTGTAATATATAAATATAAAAATATTAAAAAAACATGTAGAAAATTAATCGAAAATATAAAATTTTTTTGTATTAAAGAATATCTCGAATTATTAAAAAAAAATAAATGTAAACTTTTATTGCTGAATAAATGTTCTTTTCAAAATATATTCACAGCCCGTTATAAGAAGTAATCACTTCTGTTGGCCAGTCTCGCTACTGCCTTTC
The DNA here is from genome assembly GCF_021130785.1 of Homalodisca vitripennis. Lineage (NCBI taxonomy): Eukaryota > Metazoa > Arthropoda > Insecta > Hemiptera > Cicadellidae > Homalodisca > Homalodisca vitripennis. The sequence goes on from NC_060208.1 coordinate 228,622,623, forward strand.
CATTTTTTTGCAGACGTTTGTAACTTCCCCGCTAATTTACAGATCATAGGTTAGACAAAAGAGCTAAGTCAAGTTGTGTAAACCGCTCCTAATGAGAAAACGGAAAGGGTTTGAAGTACAATTATAGAACATTGTATTAAACTTGCATTAGTACTTGCCTGAGCGGCTCAACATCTGTACTTATCCCTGCTTTTGTTTGTGGCACGTGATTAGAGCAATTGCGGTAATGGAACTAGTTACTAATGGAAGTAATATTTACAAACATGTAATGGTTTGTTTCCTGGAAGATTATTAGTGCATTACCTCCTGAAAAACGTAACAGCATTTGAACATCACAAGCACATTTACGATTTTTCATCATTTTGATTTGTGTTAATCTGCCAATTATTAAGACTTATACGTAATGTTTCTTTGAAATGGAGTTTATTTATTTTAACATTAACTGCTACTATTATTTATTATTTAATGATAGAAAACAAGCCGTACTAGTGCATAATATTAAATTAAGTTTGATGTAATTCAGTCTAACACTGTACTTTAACATTGCTATGTATTAAATTGTAATACAGTTGAAGACAATTTTATTACTACGTTTTTCTTTCATAAAAACAAAGTAGCTATGGTGGGAAGAGCCGATTCAAAGCGAATGTCGAATTCAGCTCCAGTTCAATTTTCGCTCAGCGCAGGGCCTGGAATCCGTCGCTGTTACGGACTTGATTCCTGGAATCTGTAGTCCACGTCTGTCTGAAAGAATTAAAAAAAGGCGGCGATGAAAACGTTAAAATCCAACCATTTAAATCATAACTTTCAGTAATCTCAATGGCAGTGATAAAACTACAGAATAATACATTTATAAACGAACTAAGTTGAATAATATGCCGTTTTAACGGGGTACGTGTGCCAGTGTTCTTCTGGTTATAATTTAATCATATGGTGGAATATGAAAACCCAAAGTCAGACACAAGGTATCAAATTAATGTACATTAATTCAATTGTGTTTTGAATAGTCCAACAGTCAGGATGAGCTAGGGTAATATTGTTCTGACATTTAGTTTGAAACGTGTTTAATTCTGCTGCATCAAGAAATAGAATTACAATATACAGTATATATACGTTGTACACCAGTTTGGTGATGTTAGATTGAAGCTTTATATACATTTGAATACGGCACTTTTAACGTCATTTTCAGTATTTACAGCTATTGTTAAAGAGGCAAGGCATGGGTTCGCCTTATCATGTCACGTAACAGCCTTGGCTGAAGTTGCATACAAAATTTCAGTCTTCAGCCCCTTTTTTATGGGCTACGTGTGTTGCTATGTCTAACGTTAAAACTGTATACGATTGCGCTCAGTTTGCTTACAAATTTATTAATCCCGCAATTTTCTCGCTGCCATAATGGTTACTCACAAGGGAAATATAAAATCTTTCGTTACCGTTCAGTCACATTCCTTAGAATGATATCCAACATCAGCAAATGTTCTATATAGAGAAATTAAACTTCTTGCAAAATTGTAAGTTTATAGGTAGGCAATATTGAGGGACATTCTCAAAAATAGAGCATTAGATTTTTCTCCAGTGATAAATTTCGCTAACGCTCAGGAAACAACACAACAAAAAAATAAATTTTTAATCAAAAGTTTACGTTTATCGTTCAATTCACTAATTTTTCAGATAAATAATGAAATTTTCAGTGTTTCAGATAGTAAATAGAATTTATGATTTTAAAAGTTCATATATATCACTGCATGAACCTAATTTAAATGTAGCACTTCGTTTGATCCATGAAATGCTTAGCACGAACTCTCTGAGGAAATTGAAAGTTTTATCAAGTTCACTTATCAATTCCAAAGCTTATTAATCTTGAACTTAAAACTTTTTATCTTTTAAATATTATAATGCGTGTAATGACTAACGACCGTTAATATCAGCGTCAGTGAAAACACTAACAATTTATTCGCACTTAAATTAATTACTACTTAAGAGTACTTAAGTAATTTAAAGTAAAGTAATTAAAATTTCGAAATATTAAGATACCATACACAATTTCTAAAAATACACGATATTAGCGTAAAACATTGGAGAATATTACAACCACGTTAGCAAAGCTTATCACAAACAGCAAACAGTTTCTTAGTAAGCAGCTTTTTGAGGCTAACCTGAATCTTTGAGTAAAATTCTTCCACATTTTGTTGTATCGATTCTAAGATTTTAATTGTTTTTATTGAAACATTGAAGGCAGGAATCTGTTTACTGCGTATGCAAGAGATGCCATGAATGTCTGTTAATTTTGGAGAATTTAGGGGGTTCAATTTCCTAAAAATGGCAGAGACAGACTCATGAAATAGCAGATCTTTACTTTGTGTATATGAGATTATCTGTGTTATGGCGAAAATTCATAATTTTTTTCCTGTAATTTTTATATTTATATCAATTACTAACATTACAGTACTTTAAAAAAGAAATATGATTGATCTTCAAATTTGGAGAGTAGCACATTCTCTTATTAAGCAAATATTAATAAATAACAAGAATATACTAGACAATATTTACGGATCTTACAACCATCCAAATATCTTGCTCTTTCCTACTTATTTCATGTTTCTCCCTCGTTTCTGTTAAATTATTTTAGCAAATTAATGAAGGAATACTTATATACTGACCCGCGCACCTTAAACACTGAATACTTGTATAGGAGGCTTCAGTATTTCTATGAGACTGTCAATAATAAACACAGATCGTTTTATTGTATGAGATTGCAAATAAAGTATTTTTGATATATTTTAGATATACTTTCGGTCTAAATGTATTACAATGAATATTAAACTCAGTTTAGTAAATACTTGTACATAACGTGTTTTTATAAATTAAATTGTGAAGTTTCTGTAGGTGTCATTAGACTGTTTAATTTGTTTGTGTTTCACCGTTGTAAGAATAATGTTTTAGATGTTTATTAAATATGTACGTAATATTACATCTGGATTTAAATATTAATTTAATAAAATATTAAATAATATTACGAGTACAAGTCAAAATAAATTCGTGCTTGCGGTAGTTTTCGCATTACATGCACTGCTATAAAATTATTGATCAACAGGAAACATTCCGTTTATAATGTTTGTGCAATCAACCAATAAACTACTGAATATCAATCTGAGTTTTCCGTGTTTATAATGATATTAATAATTTACTAATAATTAAAGCTGGCAGAAAAAATGACATAAATCAGTTGTGAAGATTTACAATTAGTTTATTAATCATTGACAAACAAAAATTTACAAACTTTAATATTATAACTTGTATTACAAAAAGGTAGGAACTTCTTACTCTCAATGATAAGCCTAATACACTTTCAAATGTAATTAAATTGTTATGAGTAAAATATATCCGTTTTAGTAATTAGTTGAAGACATTGTGCTGAATTTGTGAGAACGGTATTCAGCAACTGTTACAGAGCCTTCCGGGTGTTAAACTTCCGCTTTCCGCAACTCCCTGGTCCAGTACTTAAATATATTTGTTTACTATAATATATTAATTTGTTATTCCTTTATTGACTAGAATATATATATTTATAATATATTTCAAAATTTCTTGATAGTAGCTATGGACAAAAACAACAAATACAAATGGCTTCGACAATCTTACGTGATTTAGAGCAGATTTTAAAACGGGCAAACTATAAATTTGTAATTAATCATCTAATTAATATAAGATAATTGGAACATCTAAAACAATAAAAAGTTGAGAATCAATATACAAGTTAATATAAATAATTAATAGTTTACTTACTCGGTAAGTTTCAGTATAAGTTCAAGTCACCAGTCGGCCAAGTAGCAGCGCAAGTCACGTATCACTCCTTCGCAAGTTCAAGTCATTTGGCCCTTAAGGCGCAGTTCCTCACCAAGCAAGTTTTAACTCGTGAAATAGATAAATTACTTGACATTCGGATAGTTCACCTCGCTACCCTCGTCAGCCTAGAGCCGCGGTAGTAATTGAATTCATGCCTTGTCTATAATAAAACCTATTTGAATATCGTATTATGAAGTTTACGTGGTGGGAACCCTAAAGGAGGGGCGGGCATATAGATTGTACAAAATAAGTGCAGCAACATTTGAGTAAGATATCGTATATAGGCCACGAAAAAATCTGAGATTCGTTAGAATTTAATACAACTTTTGATTTAAAACTTATTCAACCGTTTTGCAGTTGACAGAAATAAAAGTTTCAAACATATTCAACTATCGGAATCAAATAGATTAGTAATTATAAAAAAAACATAATTTGATAAAAAAGTGTCACATGAAATTAAATAGAAAAAGTCAAATATGGGATTCAGTTGTCAAAGGAACGTATCAAAAATCTTGCTACGTAAAATCCTAAAAAGTAAAAGTAATGCCATTAACTCCTTTTTTCGTATAATATAAAAGTAATACTATTAGCATGGTCATAAAAATGACTCTTAATTCTCGGGGCCATTATATATATTCCTACTTTGTAATAAATTTAGTTATATACATTCTTATACACCATGCACTCTGAGCAAATATTCCACTTTTTATAATCTTATAATCATGCAGCTACTTAACTTTTACTACTTAAACTATTTAGTTTACATAATTTTCCAAACATAGATAGGTTGTTTTAAAAGTTTTTAAAATTATAATAAATTAACCATTTAAAAAACTTGATTAGTACTTCAATGTAGCAATCTGTCCTAATGAAAACAATAATGACGTTTACTAATTTTCTAGTTAGCCTAGAAGGTAGTTTAGTGTTGTACGTGTTTCCCAAATACTTTCGACATTTCTCGACACAGCAGCTACGTTAAATAATCAGGGTTGAATATTCTAGAGGGGTATTTATTATTCAATAATCAATAATAACCACTTTAAAGATAACATTAAGCCTCGATAGGATAACCTTGTAACACATTTAGGTTTCTCTAGGTCTAGCTTAAATCACCGGCGTGAGCGGTAAAGAGTACCGATGCCTTTGACGGCCATTAAAAGAAAAATATTTCCCTCCTTCTTATAATGTATTATATTGCACAACCTGGTTTTTTTGAAATCTATAGAGAAAATTCCCTTTAGAAATAAAGCGACGGTCATCCGCACTAGTTTATGTTGAAGGTAGATATTAGTTTTAGTTGTGATTTAGAAGGGTTAAACATATGAAAAGATAATTTTTCTCAGATTATATTTTTCATAGCTTCACTCCCTTGAAACCTACTGAAAGACTATTAGTGTCAACATTCAGTTTCTTTATTTGGTTGGTGGCGATTTAATTTTAATTTTTTTGTCAGACCCTTAATTTAAGTATTAAAGATACAGAAAATCTAATTTGGAAAACAGAATGTGTTCATACGTTTTAATACCCCTATTTATATCTCCACGAAAAATAAAGAGGCTGAAGATCAATTTATCTCTCAGAAAAACTCTTCTATCGATTTAAAGTACAGTTAGGTAAAGTGCTTTTACAGTACAAATTTGCTTTATTGAAAATTATAGAAACGTGATTATCAACAATTCTCTTTCTTCGGATCTCAAATTAGAGTATACTGATTTATGCTTAAACAATTGTTATTAGTGCACAGTTTATTGCTTAAGACTATAATGAGAGCACTTAAGAACAGAACCTGAGTAGTTTTCAATATATAACTGTTAGAAATATACTGGAGTATTAGAACGTTACGCTTTTGTTTTATTTACGCTAAGCCAACTTAAGTAGCAGTTTTTAAATTAAAAGGTTACAAGCAAACAACATTAAGATAATTAAGGAAGGAATATGAAAACTGTTTGATTAATGGTTTGTTTAATAAGCCGTTAAATAATTAGAACTGTAAGGTCAGTAATATTACAGAGAGGAAATTTGAGATATGATTGATTGTGTAAGGGTTGAGCGGGAGATCAGCCAAGATTGATGACGTAACGGTGTTATGGCAACGTGACCGGTACTTACTGTGACGTGGGTCAGAGTTTCTAACGTCATGATACGTGCTGACTACGCTTGCAAGTGAACATTTTTCAATCTTAGTTTATGAAAAAATCTTTTTATATAAAAAACGTTCTAAGTGTCTGCCTGATCAGCAATTTTCTTCACTGCTTTGACCATTGTAGAGGTATATTTTATCAAAAGCACAAAATGGGCATTAAATTAAAAAGTTTATTTATTGCCATTCTTAAATCACAAATTAGACCTGAATACCAGTGAAAAGTATAGAATTTCCAATTATAGCATTTTAGCTACATACAAAACGTCTTAAGTCACTTGTAGAACAAAACCTTAAAATACATGTTCCCTATGGATGCTTCTTCAAGTGTATATAGCCACTAGGATTCTCAATCTTTCCGTAATAATCAATTACTAATTAGGTTAACAAATAATTTTAGAATTCTAGAATTTTTCGAATAAAGAGACACTTAAGGACCAAAAAATAATTTTGTTCGGAGAAAGATATTTGCTTGTATTGATAAAAGCCTTGAAACTTCAGTTAGAAATATAAACATTATAACAGTTCATACAAATGAAAATAATTTTGCCTCATAAATCCTCACTTTAACCCAAGTTTTCTTTATAAGTAAACGGAGATAGCATTATATTAAGCAGATTAACTTAGATTGTATAATTTAAGTGAACCAAAAAGTCTCACGGTATCTCTCTCTTTACAACATTTATGTAATCTTTGTTTTAAATATTTAAATAATTATATATCCGTCTTTGCCCTATTAAGAACCTTGCTTGTTCAGGACAATTATTGCCCGTAAATAGATGTTTGCACGAGAGTCCTGGAACATTTTAAACTTTAGCATGTTAGACATATTAATTGAATAATGAGTTTCCCTCTATTTTTAGGATCTTAGGCCACTGTATGTTACAACTTTAACTCAGAAATATGTATTAAACTAAATAACGACGCATCATTTGATATTGTTTATGGAAAATTTTTAAGGTTGCCCAACCTTGGTGAAATATTCTTGGATATATCTTTGTGTCTAATATTAAAAATAGAAACATATAAAGGAAAAAAAAAAAACAATATCTGAGAAAAAGTAATTTAAAGGCCCACAATTTTAAGAGACGGTACAAAATTTAACTAGCCTAAAATTGTGTGATGTAAAAAATACATAGGATGAAAAAGATAGAAGACCATTATGTTAAACAACCTTAATAAAACTTACTTTGATTACGATCTTATGAATTTAATGAGCACATTGAACTACTTCTTCGGCAAGCAAATTAAATACTTGTATTTATGATTCATACTTTTATAAACAGTAGAATCTCTTGTATATAAAAACACACAGTATAATGATATTTATTACTTTGTAATTTAAAATAAATTTATTTTCTACATTCAAATAATGTTATAGTGTATTTATGATGCAAACTATCAAACTCTGTCGCTGCTTGATTTTGTTACTTAGGGACATTAAGTATTATATTTACCAGGATTTAAAATAATGGGAAAATGTCCTTATAACTTAAAACTTTAGTATTAGTTCAGTATTAAATAGACTTAATGCAATTAAACGCTACCTTCCAAAATTATGTAGTATTGGTTTTAAATAACCTTTCTCGCTCTTCAGTCTAAAATTTTTTCACTCTGTACTTCCTTGATTTTTTCAGCTCTCATTAATTTACAGGTTTTTAAGTCGGTTAAGAATTGAATTATGGTTTATAGATACCAAATGTTATCTTTTTTTTCAATAAAAATTGAAAAATTAATACGTACTATTATAGCATTAGTTATCCTCTAACGATTAAGATTATTTTACTGCATGAAAGTTGATGAGTCACTTATAATGAGTAATCTTTAATGTATCATCAATTAGAATTATGGTGAGGGATGAAAATTTAGACTATCTCAAAGTAGTGTCGAACTTTCCATTTCATGATTTATTTTATTGGAATACCTTTTTAACTTAATTGAAACTAGTTTGTGTCTCTCCAATGTACAGCAAGCATTGTGCTTGATAATAATTTGTTAAATGTCGTACTGTACTTTTACTGATCGGATAATATCGTTTACTTTTGCGATAGTTATAAAATATTGGCTATACCAATATTTGAATTTACAAAGCGAATTACAATGTTTTATTGTGAAGGTTTCATTAAGGATATTTTATACACAGACAAGTTGTATAAGTCTTTTATTACGGGTTTATAATAAAACAGCTGAATAAATTGAATAATTTTCATGAATATGCATACCACGCAAACTGTCAGAAGTGTTTACTGGTTTACTGGATGGTTTGGTACTTATTAGCTGTAAATACGTATAAAACGTTATTAATTAGGTAGCACGGTGGCTTGTTCAATGTACACTGAACAAACTTTCATAACATGTTATAATACTTCAGTAACTTCTAGAAAATGTTATCAATCTACTCTATGCAAATGTTACAGTAATACATATATTTTTGATTAAAAAGTTAAGTTCTGATCGATTAATATTCTCACTTAGAGCTGGTAGATGCAATAGGCGGAATAATCCAATTTAGAATTCTGAGATACCTTCTACATTAAAATCGGGTTATAAAAAACACTAATGGCAAACACTATGTTGACCAACTAGATCATCATTTAATTTTGCTTGAATGATGTGAAATACAATGCATATTTACTATACTAGAGTTATATTTTCAATTATTATATGTAGGGTAAAATAAGATGCTTCCTTTTATAGTTATTTTTAATTAGTTTATTGTCTATAACATATATGTTGAAAATATCGAACAAAACAATTAGGATAACTGCAAATTATGTTCCGCAACAACTTTGAATTAGAAATAGATTGAAAATTATAAGAAATAATCAAATACTTTTTCGGAAAAATGAGATACGAGTCTGGATTCTGTTTCAGGTAAATTGAAAGTCATGTAAGATTCATGGTAAAATATTAAAAAAAATTTCCCCAAATTTTACGAGACCTTACAGTAATAATAAATAACGTATTTCATATTGTTAGATTAACGTTGTATTATCATAACTAATGTTTAAAATTCAACAATGTTTGATCAAACCGACGTTGACTTCTGTGAAACCTAGCACCTTTTGTCGATTGCCTTAGAATGCAACCAATTATATGATTTTTATAGAAATACTCATAAATATATTTTTAATTAATGACTCACTGATAGTGCATAAAAAGTTTTAATAAATAAACCAATACAACTAAGGATGGAGGGACGGAAAATGTGGCGTAGAGACGGACAGGCGTACTTGTTTAAACTATGTTTAAACTTGGCTCATAAAATAGATTCTGTTCATCTTTGGACCAACTGGAACCTAGATATCAAGTTTAAAGTCCCTAGGACTTTTGTATCACAAGTTATCGTACAGACGTATACAAAACGACACGAATCCAATAATGGCCATTCTTAATAGTAGCATTGTTAACATTCCCAATATAATATTCCCCTTTGCCTTTTGTGCTGGAAAACGTGCTATTGCCTTGGATACATTCTATAGTATTGTGTCTTGTGAGTATTAGTTTCACAATGTTTCGAGATTTTAGATTGAACGGTTCTGATATTATTATATCGTCGTGAGGACAAAGAAGTGGTAGCAAACAAATCGAATTGGCTGACTACCAATGTAAAGTTTTGTAATGTAACTTTTTAACTGCAATTTTAAATACAATATAAAAGTGGTTCTACAATTTTTTCGACCGTTTAAAGATATGCAACTAATAAGAGTCTCAGAGAAAAAAAGCCATGTTTCAAAACGCATATTTTCACTAATACCATAACTATACTTTAACGCACAATTTCTGTATAAATAAACGGTCAAGAACTAATCCATTGAGTCAATAATGTAATATAAATGTATTTGAATACGTTATTTACTAAACTAAGCTAATAATAAGTAATAAATGTTCGAGATTTCCTTCATAGAAATAAATGTCACGCTTTGGGTATTGCAGGTTTTTTTACACTATAACTAAAGATTTCATGTTCAGATCTTACAAAAGGATAATGTTGTCAACTTCAGGAGACCTGTCAATGAATAATTCACACATCAACGAACTCAGACAAGAATTTGGGGCGAGGTTTATTTATAAACAATGCAGATAAAACACATTATACATTTTTATGTACGAGCTCGTATAGTTAGAAAGCTTAGAAAGACTAAGCAACTCATGAATAGATTTAAAAATAAATTTCCAATACAAGCAGCATCCAAACCCCCCCCCCCCCCTAAGTGTCTCCATGTCTGCTCAGGCGATGCCATATGACTGTATGACACACCTCAACAAATTCAACCCGAAATCTATTTCACATAAGAAACAATGGGTAATTGAAAAATGCAAGAGCCCCCAAGACTATATCTTTACGCACAGAATATTATCAAACATTATTCTAGAATAAGAAAGTTGTGCTTGGCGAAGCTCAACGCTTCTGCCATACTGTGAAGCGCTGCACGCTTGCCCCAGCTATCGTTGTATCTTGAGCCGCCATTATAAACTTCAACAAGTGTATTAGTAACGACCGAATTCTTATGGAATGTCCGAGTTCAGAGCAATAGTTCTTAAGCTTTTCCTACAACTGAGCTATTTTGGAAGTGGGATTTAAATCATTGATGGCACCATTTTTCGCACATCTATGACTGAAATATTTCAGAAGTGTATCTCCAGTCACTAAGTGCCTTTCGATCTTCCTCTTTGATACACACCAGTTATTAGACTTGTTTGGATTTCCACAGGTCTTTTCCCCCTGCATGTCCTCAGCAAAATATTCTTTCTAGTACAAATAAAAAAATGAATAATCCGAAACGGTCCAGGATTGAGACAAATATTACTGTAAATATAGTAAAAACGTATAGAAGGTGAATATAAGGATTAATTTAGTTTAGTCGATAGTAAATCTGCATTTACTTAAAAATCACTTAAGATGAGAACAACCAAGTAAAGCATAAACAATTAACTTAAATTATTTAGATATAAGTGTATTGAAGCTAATTCTTCTTCATAATTATAAATTCTTATCTATGAGGAAGGTTAGGTCAGAAATGAAAGAGAGAATTAAAACTCTATAATCCTTAACTAATGACGATAAGGCTAAGTAACCTCTATGTCTGTCTCTAACAGTACCGGTACTGGCAATTACTCTGAAAAGTGGTTTTCAGTTTAGCCACACAAACCTCAGCTAATGAGGCAATGGCTAAGTTTACTCTCTGTCAGTCTCCAACAGTACAAGTACTGGCAATTACTGTGACAAATGGATGTCAGTCAAGCCGCACAACCTCAGCTAATGAGGACATGGCTAAATTAACTCTCTGTCAATCTCTAACAGTACAAGTACTGGCAATTACTGTGACAAGTGGTTGTCAGTCCAGCCGCACAACCTCAGCTAATGAGAACATTGCTAATTTACTCCGTGTCTGTCCTCTAATAGTACATTTAGTGGCAATTAATCAGCTAATGAGAACATTGTTAATTTACTCCGTGTCTGTCTTCTAATAGTACAGTTAGTGGCAATTACTCTGACAAGTGGTTGTAAGTCCAACCGCAAACTTCAGCTAATGAGAACATTGCTAATTTACTCCATGTCTGTCCTCTAATAGTACAGTTAGTGGCAATTACTCTGACTAGTGGTTGTAAGACCAGCCGCAAAATCTCAGTTAATGAAAACATTGCTAATTTACTCTGTGTCTGTCCTCTAATAGTACATTTAGTGGCAATTAATCAGCTAATGAGAACATTGTTAATTTACTCCGTGTCTGTTCCTCTAATAGTACAGTTAGTGGCAATTACGCTGACAAGTGGTTATAAGTCCAGCCGCACAACCTCAGCTAATGAGAACATTGCTAATTTACTCCGTGTCTGTCCTCTAATAGTACAGTTAGTGGCAATTACTCTAACAAGTGGTTGTCAGTCCAGCCGCACAACCTCAGCTAATGAGAACATTGCTAATTTACTACGTGTCTGTCCTCTAATAGTACAGTTAGTGGCAATTACTCTAACAAGTGGTTGAAAATCCAGCCGCACAACCTCAGCTAATTAGAACATTGCTAATTTACTCCATGTCTGTCCTCTAATAGTACAGTTAGTGGCAATTACTCTGACTAGTGGTTGTAAGACCAGCCGCAAAACCTCAGTTAATGAAAACATTGCTAATTTACTCTGTGTCTGTCCTCTAATAGTACATTTAGTGGCAATTAATCAGCTAATGAGAACATTGTTAATTTACTCCGTGTCTGTCCTCTAATAGTACAGTTAGTGGCAATTACTCTAACAAGTGGTTGAAAATCCAGCCGCAAAACCTCAGTTAATGAAAACATTGCTAATTTACTCTGTGTCTGTCCTCTAATAGTACATTTAGTGGCAATTAATCAGCTAATGAGAACATTGTTAATTTACTCCGTGTCTGTCTTCTAATAGTACAGTTAGTGGCAATTACTCTGACAAGTGGTTGTAAGTCCAACCGCACAACTTCAGCTAATGAGAACATTGCTAATTTACTCCATGTCTGTCCTCTAATAGTACAGTTAGTGGCAATTACTCTGACTAGTGGTTGTAAGACCAGCCGCAAAACCTCAGTTAATGAAAACATTGCTAATTTACTCTGTGTCTGTCCTCTAATAGTACATTTAATGGCAATTAATCAGCTAATGAGAACATTGTTAATTTACTCCGTGTCTGTCCTCTAATAGTACAGTTAGTGGCAATTACGCTGACAAGTGGTTATAAGTCCAGCCGCACAACCTCAGCTATGAGAACATTGCTAATTTACTCCGTGTCTGTCCTCTAATAGTACAGTTAGTGGCAATTACTCTGACTAGTGGTTGTCAGTCCAGCCGCACAAACCACAGCTCTCGGTATTGCATTGTTGTTGACTATAGAATGTCATAGACAACTGACCTTGATATTGGGTATATACTACTATAATATTGATGTATCCAGTACTGTTATTATCTTTTATATAGGAATATCGATACGTCACAATTGTTCGGGATATTCTCAAGTGGATATTTGACAAATAATGTATTCACATTAAAAAAAAATAGCCGTGTTAATAGTCTAGGTTACGTATAATTTTACTTGATTGAATGTTAATTGTTCATGTTCAATTCGAACGAAAATAATTGTAGTTTTGTATACCCTCAGATAGAATCAAATCATTACAAAATTGAACTAAATAATTATTGTATACGAACAGTGATGTTAAAAAATGTAATTTTTAAAAACTCAAAAATAATAATTAAATGAGAAAAGCAACGCTATTACTGTTTCTATTTAGCTTAAATGTTTAAAAATGCTGATAGTTAAAAACGACGACTATGCTATTATTTTTTGCTACTATAAGCAATACTTTTTATCCTTCATGAATTAAAAGTTTCTAAAGTTTCCCAAAAGGATTAGTCAGTTCGATAAACAACACAAAGTACATGTACTATTGACTCCCTCCTAACCAAGGGTGACAGGACCATGAATGCCGGGAGCCTGTCTAGTTTTTCACAGTCCGTTGCTGTAGCGGTCTAGTCTAATCATGTCCTCTTAAAAACACTTGTTTAATCTGACGAGCGGTTTATCCCAGGGCGGTTAAGAGGAGCCTACTGTAAACTAGTGATGGGAGAATCGAATACAGAATCGAATAGTATTCGAATACAGCCAGAGTATTCACATATTCGAATACATCAAAATGAATTCGAATAGTTTTGAAATGAATACAATTTCCCTGGAAGAATTGAATTCAAACCTGGAGTATTCGTTTATTCTGATAATAAATAGTATTCAAATAAAATATCCAAGAGCTGTATTTGTATTCATATGAGGTTTAAAATTAATACATATATGGAGACTTTGAAAAGAATAATTTAGGGGAGATTCACAATTTGAGAAAATAATTACAAATTTTAATACTTGAAAAAATGTATAATTAATTGTATAATTATTAAATTTAAAAATACATATTATTTAAGAGTTACAGTTCTAAGCAATAAAGACAAATATGAATATTTATTTCATATTGTTGTGTAAAAACAAAATATTATTTGAGGTTTTCTGGCTTCAGTCTGTTTCTCCGGTAATTAGTGACAAGACCTGCTGTGGAAAATAGTCTTTCAGACGGAACTGAAGTAGCAGGTAAACAAAAATATTTCTTCTGAAGTTCGTATATCATGGGTATGACTTGTTTATACGAGGCACCAAAAGCCAAAGGCACAAAAAGCATACATATTCGAATACAGTGGTGAATTCGTGACAAACAAATGAAATAACCCAGGAACAATAGATTGCGGGAAAGAAGTAAGACAGGTCTAGACCTGTCTGTTAGAAACGCTCAGCTGAGCAAAAGTATTCGAATACAGGGCTGAATTCGAATTCACTGTATTCGATTCTTTTAAGTATTCTATTCTCCCATCACTACTGTACAAATTTAGAGCTGGCAATTTCACACACTGGTTCAACAGAAGCATAATGTTATTCTTTTAGTTTCTCCACACACTCGGCTGTACTGAGTTAATTTCTAATGTTTTCGTAACTATTTTCAATTTATATACCTAGAACAACCGTCAAATATAATTAAATAGAATTTGTAATATTTGCTTCCTGTTTCCAATTTTTCCTTGGCCATATTGACAAATTTCTTTATTCTATATAATAAATTTTATTTATTTAGTTTATTACTTTAATATATTTAAAAAAAGTATATTTACTCATGTATTAAGTTATAATTTTAAAGAAATTTCTTTTGAGTATATTTTGAAACATTGTGGAATATTGCTATGTTGCTTATATAAATTTATTGCTTAATTTGTCAATAGTCTAGTTTAATTTCAATACATGTTATTGAACAAAAAGTATGTGTTCTTCCACGACAAACGCAGATCTCTTACCTGCCAAAATAAGTGGAAAATATGCTAGCGAATAGTTTAGGGAAAGCTTAACACATCTGGATAATAAACGTGTTTAGCAGTTGAGACAGTCCGGTCTGTGGAATAAAAGTAACTTAGGAAACACACACTGCGCCTTTTATTGTCTTTTAAATGATCATGTCTCATAAAAATATTGATATATCGTTTTATGATATTGTTTGTAACTTGAAGCACATTGAGTGAACACCGCTTGTATAAAAATCTGGAAGATTACAAACCATTAGCAGAAGTAATCTATGTATTATTTTGGACATTTGGATAGAGCTACTAGAAGCCTAACTGAATCCAAAAATAATATATATTTTATATATAATATAAAAATAATATATTGAAGTTATTTATTAAGGTTTAAAATACTGGGGAATGTGTTAATATTGATTGATAACTAAACTGAATAATATTGATTATACCGTATAACTTATTTACTTAATATGATTTCACAAGAACACTGCCTTAATCGTATAAAAATAATTTTGTGATGAACAATTAAAAAAATAAAGATAAATATAAAACATTTTAAATGTACTTTTATTACTTTGTGATATATCTAAAGTAAAATTGTTTTACGAATGCGATGGCTACCATCTTGGGATCTTAATTATTTGAGACTAGATAACGAACTTATTCAAGCAATTTATAAAATTAATGTCTTTGTAGTAAGTTTAAATTTGATCAGCAAGGTCTATTGGTATTTATGTATTCACGATTAGTTTAACAATGTTACTGTGTATTACTCAAATACGTTTATGGTCATTATCTGAAAACCTAAAGAGATATCAAAATCCATGTAAGAAAAAGCACTATTTTGAATTACCTGAGAAGTCTAAAATACTTTTTTTGTTTATATCTATGATGACTGAGATATAGTTGACTGTTTCAAAGGTTTAACGGCCACCATCTTGATACCTTAAGAGATATAATAAAAAGTGCAAGAATAAAAAGTTATTTGCAGTAATTTAATATTTGGAAAAAAGTTTTTTCAATTTGGGTCCATGCAGAGAAAAGATCGAGTTAAAACTTACTCAAATGCGATAGGCCATCATCTAGACAATTTTGATTGGTTAACAGTGGTTTACGAACTCATCTAAGCTATGTGCTAATCCTGTCTCTGTACCAAGTCTGGATTTTATATAATAATTCACTTATCGTGTTCACAATTATTTTCACAATACTAAATACTACCAAAAACAATACGAATGCTACCTGGACATTAATAAAAGGACAATAAAACGAAAGAACCCACATTATTGTAAACGACCTTGAGGATTCAAAATAGTTATGTTTTGCTTTACAACGTATAACAGCTTTCATATAATAATTTAATTTAAAAACTATATCTAGGTACCGTGTTGAAGACTTAGAGCGTATAAAAAGTGCAAGTATAAAAGTTTTTAATAAGATCATGATAATGTTTTAAAATGTGTTGGTTTGGGCATATATTTGGAATTATTAGAGGAGAAATGTTTTTTTGTGATTTCTTTGAGAAGTATTCTTGGTAAAGAATTCGTTAGCCAGAATTCCTCCACGCTTTGTGTAAATTCGGCTTCTGAACCAAGTTTAGTATGGCTCTATTACACTTTCACTTAATTTATCATGTTCACAAGCTCATGTTGAGTTACGTAACTAAGCTCATACATGTAGTACATGTATTTAATATTATGGTGGTTTTAGGTTCTGAGATAACATCATCGGAGATAATACAAAACAGACTCCCGGAAATTCACGAGAGTAACTGCTATAGGAACCATCCCTAAATATCCCTAAAAAACTTACGTATCTAAAATAGACTTGATTAGGCATAGGCAGATTCTTCCTGTAACTTTGATGATGGAGTATTAGTTAGGGTACATTTTACCAGACATATAGTCGGCTATAACAGATTTATTATATAACTTTGCCTGTTTAAATAAAAAAATAATTTCGTTTAAACCGGTCTTGTCTGCATATGGGATTAATGGCCATGCTCCTTACAAGTAAAATCTTGTCCCACCATCTAATGACGTCAATGATACAGTTTAATTGTCCAATTGACTTAGTTTAAATTAATGACTAATTTATCTATTTCTACATGACCTCAAATAAAATATTATTATATACCGAATTACGGAAGATTGTACACCAGTAAATAAATTTAGCCTAAAAATAACCTTCTGAGCTAGCACTTACAGCACTCTGTGGTATTATGAAATGACACTTGTCTAGGACGAATCGCTGACTAACTCAATAATTATACAGCCTTTATAAACAAACATAGTTCTATAGCAAGTTCCCAAACACATTCCCTAATAAACTTCCTTCCTTTTAACTTGACTCCAAAGGATGCATCTTGATAAGCATGATAGTTGGTAACCTCAAAATATGACCAAGAAGCATTGCTATCACGAAATATTGCTCATAAAATCTTTGACCACGAAATTTAACCACAAAGTCGCCTAACTACTTTCAACTAATTAGTATTAAGTAATTAGTAAAAAATGATTCCCCGGAAGGGTTAAATACGTGCGAATTCGTTATTGGCTTTAATCATCAAAAGGAAAACAAATAAGAACTTACTGTATTACCTTACTGTATTATCGCTATTTAAATATTTACAACAAGATCTTGGATTGATAACTGTTATATAACGTAACAGTTAAAATAATTTATTTTATTACTTTATATATACTTACGGGCGTAGAATTTGGCTTTGTGGGCAAGATAGGAAAACTTTTCTAATGGATATCACCACACTTATACCGAGATGCTTATTTGGCTGTTTAACTAGGCCACGTAAAAAAGGAACGTTTAGCATGATCATAACTAATCTTTAGCGTACTATAAACAGCATAATTATCCTACCAAGTTTGTACAGTCAGCCTGCTAAACCCAGAACTTAAATCTACTGCAAAACATGTGAGTAAAAATTGAATTAAAAAAATTCAAAAAAATATAAACACTTGGGAAGGAAAAGTATTGTTATGTAGTTTAGTGTATATATATAGAGAAAAATCTGTTGATAAAACAAACATTGGCCATCATTCAAAGCTGTTTATGCTTAAAATCAAGAACAGTCTAAGTTTAAACTCGAATGTTTTGGCGTAGATAAAGTGGACTTGGTAAAAGTTTCAATTTCCTTGAGCGTTTGTGTTGAGTGCCCATCGATCAGTTGACCTTAATGTTCAGCACAAGAGACCAACATATTAGGCTAGTTGAGCTACTGTTACTGCTTGGGCTATTTAGTAAATATCGGAAATAAATGTGCAACTCGATAAGATAATATTTTGTGCTCTGTTAATGGTCGATGCACCATCAAATAAAATCATTTTATATCTCCAGCAATGTGTTGAATTCAAGCACGCTTCTTTTGTGTCAGATTTGCTCAGCAGTCACTCAACCAAGAAACAGGATTTTCGTCGATGTTTGCGCCGGTTATCTTTCGCTAACTGAAGTTTCAGATAACAGCAGACATTGTGACCCAATCTCATTTTACGTAAAAGTTATATATACATATATATATATAAAATTGTATAAAGGGAAATAGCCTTATTTAATTTCAATAAACATTGAATCACAAAAAGTACTTGCTCCGCCGGGAGTCGAACCCGGATCTCTGACTTGCCGGGTGAATGTGCTACCATTACACCACAGAGCGCTTACTTTTTCCAATTCAATTATTTTGTATTTGGCCGTATCTGTCACATATGCGTTTAAATAAGCAAACTAGCATATGATCGGAAGACCAAATACCTGTCAAACGACTTTTATTGATTGACTCATACATACATATATATATATATATATATATATATATATATATATATATATATATATATATATATATATTTTTTTTTATTTACATTAAACTGTATAAATGGCAATAGCCTTATTTAATTTCAATAAACATTGAATCGCAAAAAGTACTTGCTCCGCCGGGAAGTACTTTTTGCGATTCAATGTTTATTGAAATTAAATAAGGCTATTGCCATTTATACAGTTTAATGTAAATAAAAAAAAAGTCGTTTGACAGGTATTTGGTCTTCCGATCATATGTTAGTTTGTTTATTTAAACGCATATGTGACAGATACGGCCAAATACAAAATAATTGAATCGGAAAAAGTAAGCGCTCTGTGGTGTAATGGTAGCACATTCACCCGGCAAGTTATATATATATATATATATATATATACATATAAATATGTATAACTGCAGCCATAAAGCAATATTAGTTTAATCTTTTAATGCGTTATATATGACACATTTTTTTAGCAACAAAATAAAAATATAACGTCATTATTTGAATTTGTATACATAGTTTCAAAAACGATTACAAACTAAAATATTACATAAAGTTTTGTTTGAAGAAAGTAGACACATGCAATCTTACCCACCTTTATAATTCTTTGTACCATGTCAAAAGTTACAATGTTTGTACTCAGTTTTATTTAAAGTATTTTGTCAGCAATTGTTACGTTGCCATCATAAGACCACTGTAAAACTGTCAGTAAAATCCGATTAAGTGACGTTCACTATTATCAAATTTAATTTTTCGTACATAGAAATCAAGATTCATGCAAATTTTAAAGTGCATAGGTTAGCTTGTTCGCTAAATATCCAACGGACAGACAGACATACAGAAATTTAATTTTTCCAATTCCCTGAGAGATAGTCTTAGGTAAAGCCCAGCTAATAAAATATTAGTTATATGTTCAGATATACAATTAGTATCCTAGTTTACTTAAAAAAAAATTCAAGTAAAAATTTTCATTCGCCAACTCGTACTAACAATCTAGACACACATTGAAGGTGATAATTTTCCATATATATCACCTGGTACTGGATACATTTTAAATACTGTATATTTACTTTTCCAAGTTATATATATATATATTTACCACACATTGGTATTTTTTAAGCAAAACCAGGGCATTTTAGCCACTAATTCCACAGTCCGGACACTTCAGAAACAGCAACAAATTCAAATATTCCCCCCCATGCAACCTCGTCAAACATCACTGTTTTTATAATGCCAATCTATAATTCTTTTCCTGTGGACCTAAAGAATGTAAATGATGTAATGGTCTTTAAGAGAACACTGAAGGCGTTTTTATAGAAAAATGTTTCTACATCAGTGAATGTATTGGTAAATAGTCTGTATGTATAGATTTAAACTGTACTATTTTTATAATATTCATGACGCAAAATTATATGTCTGTTTTAGATATTTGATTTGATTTGAATACAATTAAAGTTTGTGGTTTTTCAAGAAAAAATCCAGAAATTACATTCAATTAAAGATTTTTTGTATTTAATATAAATGTATCTTCGTTGATAGTGGGAGAAAATCTAAACTGAACAATTTTCCAGCAGTGAAAATTAACTAAGAAGAGTCTTATTCTTTCCATATAAGAAAGAGCGTTCTGTTCAGGTATTGTAGTGTAGCCTGGAGCACGTAGTAAGGTTAAGAGAACCACATAGCAATCAGCACGTGGGCCGTTTTCTTGAATTGCAAACATACTGCAAGACTCTGATATTATCTCTATGGCAAAGATATATGATAATTACTGGTTCGGATATAATAATTGAAATACTTTGAGATGGACGATGATTCCTGTATTATGCAATTTTTTATGCAATCGTCCAAATTTGATTTTTTCTCTCTTATTATAATTATTGACCTAAGAACAAAACCAATACCACACGACTTAAAGCATGATAATGTTTAAGTTTTACTTGGACTCCTAGAGTGTTCACAACTTTAACCATTAAAAGTTTTGCTATTTGTTATAGACCAGTCTTAAGAGTTGGGTTACTTTCAGCGCTGCAGTTAACTACTGCCAATTGAGGCTAATACCTCAAGTCAAGTCATATAACAGCAGGTTAACTAACTTTAATTGATTGGGACTTTATAAATAAACTTCCTTGTACCGTAAAACTATAATTATGCAGTATGCAATGATGTCGAGCGAAAGATTTATTTATAACAAGAATCCTAACAAGTCTGACTATGATAGACATAGACATCTGCCTCAGTATATCATAGTGTTAGCAAAATGGTTTGTTATATAACGAATATATATTTTTTCAGGAAAATCTCCGTTTATCACCACATTCTCCACCACATCGTTTTTACCACTTTATTCTCATTTTAATACTTTTAAGGGTTTGTTTTTACAAATCCTAATTTATAAATCCCTTTTGGGATTTATAAATTAGTTTATTGCAAAGAAAATATATTTTATGCGGCTATAAATAGAATAGAATATAGTTTATTTTAGAGGCATCTTGAAAAAGGGATTCCTGAATACAAGAATCGTACATTTTGCTGAAATACCTATGTCAGACAGGAATTTATCCATAATATATCATTGAATGTGTGTTATCGATGCATGTTTTTGACCTAAATTTATAAGGGTAAATTATAATAGACATTTTAATTTAAATGAGCTTGTTGCTATTGTGATGAACAATTACTCAAATACAATTTGTAAACCATTATACTTTGGTAAGGTTTTGTTTACTCACAATAACATACTGTATACAGTGACATTTCATTGTTCTAAATTTTACGTAAATAAACTAAACACTTGTTATCAAATTTATATAAGGCAGGTTGTGATATTCAATATACAGTGTGAGTTAAAAGTATGGATACACTCTGTATAGTTTTTGATGGATAAAGATGGAGGGAAGTCGGGAAACATTTCTAGGAAATAGAAGTGAACTTTTTAGTTACTGTTACAACTTTGCCCATTTACCCATTATAGGACTGAAGTGGGGGGGGGGGGCACAACATTTTTAAATGTAAAGACCTATTAAGACCTTATAGTATTTTACGATGACTAACCATACGGTAATAATTCATATTTACGAGTATGTGTTTTATACGTTTGCTAAATGTAATAATGCCCCATATTTTCTCATAAAAAGCACTAATTTAGCCTTATATTTTTATCCTAGGTCGTATGATAAGATACGATTATTCTAGTTTAATGATAATAATTATTTCATAACACCAATTGTAAAATAATTTTATAATAAAAGATATAAAGTTTGATCTTAAGTTATACAATTTTGAATTAGAAACTTCAATAATTTTTAGATTATAGTAGTGAAAAATTATTTTAAATTAATGAACTCTGTTGAGTTAGAAACTAAAATATTTGTCATCATTTTTGAAGCCCTAAACTATTTAAATTACGGTCCAATTAAATAATTTAAACACTAATCAGTCGTAGTTAGTTGGTAGACGAATGCAGACGTATTGGGACCTGTATTCTGTAGTTCAGTTTTGATAAGTTGTGCCGTGTTTAATTTTTTTTATTAAGTGCATGTTTTTAGAGTTAGTGAAGTTGATACACAACATGGTGGTTGTGATTCCTGACTTAGACGTGCCACAACGCTTTGGTATGATTTGTTTATTCTAACCTAGTTTGTAATTAAGTATTAGTTTAGTTATTTATCTGCAGAAGAGATGAGATTACAGATCTCGAAACGTATTGTTACTGATTTTTAGTTTCAATTAACAATGGCAAATGTCTTGAAAAATCCTGTTTCCTTCACATGTGATAATATGAAAGAATTAAGGAACGACTAAATAATAATTAATAAAGCATAGTTAACTACTCTAGATATTATATTTTTATTGATTAGATAATCAGCTTTGATTCCTCAGAACCTATGTATTGATAAATGATTAATGAGACTTCTCTTCGTGAATCACTTTTAATATATGAAATGATGTTAATAACAGTGAAAAATGCGATTCATACAGTGTTTCGTAAAAACATGATTTGGCTTTTACTCATACATAAACTAATAAATAATGACTTTCTCATAATACGTCACTCTTACAATATAATTAAGTTATTAAATAAACATAAATGTACCCAGGTTTTCCTACACTGATCGTGAACATAAAAATAAAGTTATTTCCCTGATACTGCTACTTACAAAACTTTGCTGTAAATATCAGTATGTAATATAATTGGTTTATTTATTTTAAAATTTACCTGTTGATCAAAGTTTTTATTAATTTTTTAAAACAAAATTGAGTTTGTTACATAAATAGTAATAAAATGTCCCTTAAATATGCATAAAATTAACAATAATCCTTACTCAAAAGTTTCAAGGACACAATAAAACTAAAGTATACCTTCAAAAATGGAATTGATTCAAAACATAAAAGTTTACACATTTTAACTAAAGAGTTCCTTCTGATAGGCACTTTCAAATAGAATAGAAAATCAAACTCATTAAGCTGTTTTCTATACACTGAAAACACCCAGATGCTATGATAGGATTAGAAGCATTTGTGCGGTAATTAGTTCCAATTATATTACGTAGTAGATTATAATTTGTTACTAATT
Organism: Homalodisca vitripennis; assembly: GCF_021130785.1. Classification (NCBI taxonomy): domain Eukaryota; kingdom Metazoa; phylum Arthropoda; class Insecta; order Hemiptera; family Cicadellidae; genus Homalodisca; species Homalodisca vitripennis. The sequence goes on from NC_060208.1 coordinate 228,645,843, forward strand.
ACAGCGAAATAATTAGTTTGCTTTAATTAAAGTTTATGTCCTGAATAGTCGGCTCATGCGACAACATTTTGTACAATCAGTTGTGTGTATATCGTGGCAGAAATAGCAATAGCGCACTACATGTAAACATTGTATATAGCGTAGATTGATTGAATATACATTTAATGGCATTGTACCATTAATAGTTGTACACAAAGGGTGTTTTAAACACCATAGTGTCTATAGACACTAGTGTCCATGGAATTGTGATATTGAACGTAAATATTTAATTTAATTTAATGTGCACACGATTTAAAAACGTGTATATGAATATGTGTTTAAAATATTTCTTAAATCACTGTATATATATTTATATTGTTCAAATTTTTTGTTTAGTTGAGAGAGAGAGAGAGAGAGAGAGAGAGAGAGAGAGAGAGAGAGAGAGAGAGAGAGAGAGAGAGAGAGAGAGAGAGAGAGAGAGAGAGAGAGAGAGAGAGAGAGAGAGAGAGAGAGAGAGAGAGAGAGAGAGAAGAGAGAGAAGAGAGAGAGAGAGAGAGAGAGAGAGAGAGAGAGAGAGAGAGAGAGAGAGAGAGAGAGAGATGAGAGTAGAGAGAGAGAGAGAGAGAGAGAGAGAGAGAGAGATTTTTAATCGTTGTGTCTTACAATGGACATAACACCGTTTCGACGATATATGTTGCCTACTCTCGTTTTGAGATTTAAGTTCTTCTCATGTTAAAGTTCTAGTTATCGGTGTGTTCTTTGCTATATACTGATTTGTGCTCACTCAATCCTATGTATTAATTTCGTTTACGCCTAAAGAAGAGTAACTTGCCATCCTCGAACAGTATTGTCACACATATCGATAGTAGTATATCAATCAAATCACGGTTTTCCTAAACATTATATCGTGTTTACAGTATCTTTCTTTAAAGGTGAAGAATTGTCCATGTACCACGGCATCTACAGCCACCATATCACATACAGAATCTATTATTTGTTGGATACTGCCATCATTATTTTTGTTAGGGCATCTCAGTACCAACTAAGAGGATTTCCCTGACATTTAACAACCAACTTGAGCAGGACATTCAAATGTAACATTCATATTATTTTGTCTTATTATAATTTTTAAGAACGAAATACTGTTCTGATTATTTTCGTCAGGACAAAAATAATTTAATACACGAAGGCTTTAATGTTTGCCATTTTACTACCAATTGTTCTCATATCAACAAGTAGTTTATCTCAAATCAAATCAAATCAAATCTTTAATTGCTCGCAACAATTTGTTCACATTGTATGGCAAATGTCATAATTATTTCTAAATTTTAAACTCTCATACCACACAACTACCACATTCAAACTTACATAATTTTTCATACATTCCAGTCGTATTCATCCTTCGCCATTTTCAACCCACTTACAGCGCTGGAGTCAGTTATCGGATTGGGCGGTCTCCCAGTTAAACGCCAGAAACTCGTCAACGCTGCAGAATGCCTTTGACACCAGAAAGCGCTTAAGACGAGCTTTTGACGCCGTGGGCGTTTGGGCGTTTTTCATAGAATTTGGCAATCTGTTGATGAAGTGAACACCTGCCTGCGAAGGCAAGTGCTCATAAACTACCGTTATGTGTGTTCCAGTTCGGTAGTTATCTCTGCCTCTAGTCTCATACCCGTGTGTCACGTCCCCTGGTAAGGGCACATTTAGACAAACAGAACAAAGATGTTTCTAAAATGTAGAGACTGGGCAAAGTCAACAGTTTCAAATTTTTGAATGCTGTCCTGCACGACTCTCTGAAATTGAACTTTGCGATAATACGAATAGCTATTTTTTGTAATTTGAAACACCCTCAGGAAATTATTGCCTGCACAGGCCCCCCACAACACTACCCCATAGGAAAGGTGAGAGTGAATTAGCCCATAATATGCCGCAATCAATACCTGACTGGGGCAATACCGGGCCAAGGACCTCAAAACATATATTCCTGAGGACAGTTTGGTACACACATGGTCAATGCGGTTATTCCATGTCAACCCTCGATCGAGGAGTATTCCAAGGAATTTTTCGGAGTAGACTTCTTCCATTATGGAATCTGCCAACATGACAGCTGACCCACATTGGGAGTCCACTGGGCGCAGTGCGAAATTTAGCACGTTGGATTTCGAAGAATTTGTTTGAAGGTTGAGGCTATTGAAATATTGAACACAATTGTTAATATCGACAAAGGTTTGTAGTTCCAGACCTTCTTGTGAGTTACTGTATCTCTGAAACAGAGAGTCGTGTCATCAGCATACTGCACGATTTTCCCCTGCAGCAGCGATGAATGTACGTCTTTGACATACAACAGGAGCAGGATTGGGCTGAGTATAGAGCCCTGGGGAACTCCATAACTCAGTTGCATTGGTTTGGAAAATTGGTTTGAGATCTGAACCACTTGAGCTCTCTGACTTAAAAATGATTTAAGCCATAAGAGCGGCACGCCTCTGATGCCGTGAGATTGTAGTCTGTCAAGCAGTATTTCATGGTCAACGCAGTCGAATGCTTTAGAAAGGTCAAGGAACACACTTAATGTGTGATCCTGACGTTCTAGCCCCTCTACAACCATATCAACCAGACTCACCACTGCGTCTATTGTCGATTTATTTTTCATGAATCTAAATTGGTGTTCAGAAAGCTGGTTGTTTTTATTTAAGAAGTAAAGCATTCTCGCTAGAAAAAGTTTTTCAAATATTTTGCTTAAGATAGGCAAAATTGAGACGGGCCGATAGTTATTTATTGAACAGGGGTTTTCTTTCTTGAAAATTGGATGCACTTTTGCAATTTTTAGGAGTGAGGGAAAAACTCTAGAAAAACTATCTCAAGAAGGCATGAGGTAAACTAAGTCTGAATTAAGTCAAAAATAAATCGCCTAGTATTCACTCTTTAACATTTATTACTTTATATAAACTTATATACTTATATCAACAATCAAAGCATATGAACAGAATTTGTTTAATACAACATCGCAATTAAACTTTACACATTGAAGTGTGCTGCACAGTAACCGTTCGTTGAATAACAACCTTTACTCTCTTAGGAAATAAATTGAAACTTCCAGCAACTGAAATAATATATTCTGCCTTCAAATATACTACAAATGCATCACCAGCCATCCAGCGTGCAATTACCTTGAACTGAGGTATTACGTGGATCGGAAAAATAAAACATCACGAATGAAATATTTATAAATTGATCGGAAACGTTTAATACCCATTTACAATTCAAACGCGATACTGAGCAAAATTCATAAAGTAGATATTTTTATGAAAACCTTTTTGTAAACAAGAATCAGCAATGCCATTATGAAGAGATGAATTTTTTATATTTCATCAACAAGCAGGCAATTTGTTAAGCGACTTGTTACCCATCGCTGAACCAATGTTTAGTTAAACCTGTCAATAGCGTTTTGAGTTTATATCTATATATATATTTTAAGTCTAGCATTTAGTATAAAGAGTTTAGAGTATCAGAAGAACAACTTTTATGTATTAAAACATTATCTAAACCTTCAAAGCAAAACTAAATTCAAAATTACTTGTGGATCATGATAAAATTTAACACTGTATCTTTTAAAATCCGAATTGGTATTGCGTATAAAAAAATCTTTTTATAACGGACAATGAAAGTTATTCGTTAGCTAAAGTTAAATATTTCCGGTGAAAGTTTCATCTATTAAACATATATTGAATATCAGGAGTTTCCGGACATGATACACAAGTATGTTTAATAATGGCCACTGCTTATAAACTGAGGAATGCATAGGAATAAACTGTTATCCAGTTACTTGGTGACAAGTAGCTGTTTACAGGTTACTACATTGCATGGATACGAAACAATACTCTTACCAGTTAGGTATTTTGTATTGTACCTATATTAATTGAACTTGATATAATATTGAATCCCAATTATCAAGTAATTGGATTGTGAGATTGAATTGATCATAATTCTGTAAATGAAAGTGGGTTGGATAAACAGTAGCAATTTAGATTATTTTGAAACCAATGTATCTATATAAATATATATAATTTCAATAAACATTGAATCACAAAAAGTACTTGTTCCGCCGGGACTCGAAGCCGGATCTCTCACTTGCCGGGGGTGAAACTTTGGCTGTTTCTTTCACACACACACACACACACACACACACACACACACACACACACACACACACACACACACACACACACACACAAGGTTGCGAAACCTTCGCGCGCGCGCGCGATCTAATAAAAAATAATATTTAATACAAATCTTTATTAATACAAAAAAATTTAATTTTGGTTTTCAACGTTTTATGTTTTTTTTATTTTATGTCTTTTGTAACAATCGTTACAAACTTAGATACACGATTAGGTTACTTAAAGCTAGTAGAATACAGTTTATATTTAACATTATAGTATTATTTCATTAGTATTCGTTATTGAATTGTATTTTGTTTTCGTAGTATTAAATGAAAAAAAAGAGTTACGTAAATGAATGCACAGTGTTGCATATTTTAAGTTGCGCTAAATTAGTATGTTGTTGTAATTTCTACATACAAAATAATGCACTCGAAGTAAGTATTAAAATTCTTATAATTGATTTTGGATTTATTCATAATAAGCTATTTTCTTCATTTTTAAAATAAACGTAAAACAACTGTGTTATGTATACTTTAGCAAATTAATACAGTTCCAGTTATAACTTTTTTTCTAAGAGACAAAATGCAGTATAAGTACAAAAAACAAGTACATCACATTAATCTCTGGGATGGTAAACGACAACGCTCTGAAAGTTTTAAACGTTTAACTTCAAAGTTTCTGTGTTGACTAATTGACCTGAGGTTGTAGCGCGGCGGTTGTGGTGAGACTTGTCTAGGAGCGAGACTTAGTCTACTATCCTTCCCTCCCTGTCTCTCAGCTTACTAATTAAAACCCACCACAAACCTAATTTTAACGTTGTTTAATGTAGCTTGTAGCGTTCTGTCTCTAATGGTTTTTATTATTTAACAATATTTACACACATAGAAGACATATTTTCACGTGAATTTAAAATATTTTGTAGTTTTGGAATATTTTGAATATTTATTTAATTTATTAGATATTTAATCTTCCATTAATGGTTTTTATAAAATTAATTATGGGTTAACGATTTTTAAGACTTAGGTATTTAAAATCAAATTAAAATTAAAAATATATCAGAACTAAAAAATATTGTATAGTATTTCACAATTTTTCAAATAACCTTAAATAAATGTTTACAAAAATAAATTATATTTTTTTAAAGATTTACGAACTTTGTTGACTTATTTACCAAGTTATGCAATAAATAATATTGTATTATCTGCTTACAATGTATTGCATTACATCTCTGTCTATGTTAATACCTCATAGTATACTTTTTTAATCATAATTTTTATTTTTTCTTTGAGCAATTCTGGTACTCGGTATATAATTTAAATGTTCTCCATAATATTGGTTAAAATTCTTTTGCTATATAAAACTCCAACATTTTGTGCTCTATTTTTATTTGATTTATTTAAGTTTTTCTGATTTAAGCTATCCGCTGAAAATTATTCCTGAATTAAATTCAAGTTCTCTACCAATGTCTCAGCCAATTGATCTTTGTTTTTATCTGAGAAAACTACTAATGTGTCATCAGCGTAGAGAACCATTTTTATGACATTTACAATATCAGGCAGATCATTACGATAGATAAGAAAGAGGAGGGGACCAATTATAATAATAGGTCAAGCACTCTTAATAAGACTAAAGCAGAATTCGAAAACATTGCCGGATTAGGCAAGTATGCACACCACACTATATTTGTTTTTGCCTTTGTTATTAGAAATTTTTTTGAAACCGCTGGTGTTACTTATTACTTTATAGTTTTCTTGTATGAGCCAGTGCTCAGACATAACCGAATTTAATTAGATGAGTCAAGGATAAAATTTAATTGGTCAGCTGTTAGATTTTGGATTATGCCTTGAATATTAAAGAAAAATAATATCAAGCTGCTTCTAGAGACAGACTGATGTATCACTGAGCAGCACAGTAGCCTTCTCTCGATGCTAGTTGTAGGACAGTTCTCTCAGCTTACTAATTAAAACCCACCACAAACCTAATTTTAACGTTGTTTAATGTAGCTTGTAGCGTTCTGTCTCTAATGGTTTTTATTATTTAACAATATTTACACACATAGAAGACATATTTTCGCGTGAATTTAAAATATTTTGTATTTTTGGAATATTTTGAATATTTATTTAATTTATAGATATTTAATCTCCATTAATGGTTTTTATAAAATTAATTATGTGTTAACGATTTTTAAGACTTAGGTGTTGAAAATCAAATTAAAATGAAAAATATATGAGAACTAAAAAATATTGTATAGTATTTCACAATTTTCAAATAACCTTAAATAAATGTTTACAAAAATAAATTATATTTTTTAAAGATTTACGAACTTTGTTGACTTATTTACCAAGGTATGCAATAAATAATATTGTATTATCTGCTTACAATGTATTGCATTACATCTCTGTCTATGTTAGTATTCTCATACTATACTTTTTTAATCATAATTTTAATTTTTTCTTTGTTTGAGCAATTCTGGAACTCGGTATATAATTTAAATGTTCCCCATAATATTGTTGAATTCTTTTGCTATATAAAACCAAAAGTTTGTGCTCTATTTGATTTAAGTTTTTCTGATTTAAGCTATCCGCTGAAAATTATTCCTGAATTAAATTCAAGTTCTCTACCAATGTCTCAACCAATTGATCTTTGTTTTTATCTGAGAAAACTACTAATGTGTCATCAGCGTAGAGAACCATTTTTATGACATTTACAATATCAGGCAGATCATTAGGATAGATTAGAAAGAGGAGGGGACCAAGTATCGAGTCTTGAGGCACACCAAGAGTCACTTTCCGGAACCCACTCCTCGTCTCAGAATTCAATACTAGCCACTGCCTGCGATCAAAAAGATAAGATTTTTTTAACTTTGAAAAAAAGGAAAGTTTCAATATTAATTTTATTGGTATTTGGAGGACTAATGCAGAATTCGATAACATTGTCGGATTATGCAAGTAAGCACACCTCACCCCTAGTTTTGCTTTTGCGTTTGTAATAAATTAGAGAATATTTTGAAACCGCTGGTGTTACTTAATACTTTATAGTTTTCTTGTATGAGCCAGTGCTCAGACATAAAACAATTTAGATTAGATGAGTCAAGGATAAAATTTAATTGGTCAGCTGTTAGATTTTGGATTATGCTTTGAATATTAAAGTGAAATAATAGCAAGCTGCTTCTAGAGACAGACTGATGTATCACTGAGCAGCACACAGTCAAGTCTTCTCTCGATGCTAGGTGATAGTTGTAGGCCAGTTCTCTCGGGCTCGGAGACAGTGGTGGGACTCATGTTGTGAGAGACTGAACGACTCCACACTGGAACTGTCTTCTGTAACAGTCTGAGGAATATTTATTCGAAATAACGTTTAGACATCCATACAGAGTTACTGCCTATTCATACACTTCATGTGCGTCGAGTTCTGTAGTAAAACCTTGCGATTATTCTCCGCCGTTTCCTTGAGTTTATTGCGTATTCGCCAAGTTATCATATAGTCCTTTGTTTGAAGGTTATTTTTGACGATGGAAGGATTGTGAAGGAAACAGGATTTTTCCGGACATTTGCCATCGTTCAGTGAAACAAAAAATCAGTAACACTACGTTTCGAGATCTGCAATCTGATCTCTTCATCAGGTAAAGAACTAACTTAATACATAATTACAAGCTAGGTTAAAATAAACAAATCTGTATTAGGGTAGTTCTTTACCTGAAGAAGAGATCAGATTGCAGATCTCGAATCGTAGTGTTAATGATTTTTTGTTTCACTGAACGAATGCGAATGTCCGGGAAATCCTATTTCCTATCATATAGTCTTTGATAGTCAGACTCCCGTTGTGTATTAAGCAAGTGTTTATGGTAATCCTTCGCAATACTAGATATGCAATACTAGTGCGTAACTGTAAGCTAGTTACATGCTCAGAATTGAAGGCGCATCATTATTTGGCCAGTTGATTATCTGGTAGGAGGGATTTTTTGTGTGAGCTTGACCCGGATACAGCAAACCTGGATAGCCAGTGCGCATGCGCGAGCTCAACTTTCATCTGTACCTGCTGTTATCATGAATATATTTATAGAAAGGTCAGTCTTTAAAACTTAAAATTAAAGTTAACACAATTCACTTACCTGCAGGAGAGGTTCCGCTTCCGGAAAAGCGAAGCCTGTGAGTTTCAGCGCTAAGTTCAAAACTTGATTATCAGACTTCAAGTAAATTTTAATAATTTAATTGGAGCACGATAATTTTCCTTGCAACCGTTTAGGTCCAGGACTACCCATGGCATCTCTATTTTAGTCTCTGTGCCTGGTACAGCTAGAGAATGTGGGATGTCAGAAAGTGGATTGGATACTTCTAAATCCCCATAGCTGACCTAGTAGAGAACGTACACAAAAGCCTTGACTCCCATGTAACGTTTCTCTTGAGTTTGGACTTTGATAGCCAATGGATGTTCACGAAAATCTTCTCTCTCAATGTTCTCCTGACAAGGCGGTTACAAAAATGTTTTAGAAGTAAAGAAATTCTGTGTAAAGCAGTGTGGCAGCTTGCCCAATCTTGCTGAAATCATGGTGAATGAAAAATAGGATTCGAGCACAACTAAAACCTTTTAAGGCTTCCTATTAAACGATCAATAATTGATTTGCATGATACCTGATTTAAAATAAAAGGATTTAATTTATCAGCTACAAAAAAGAAAGGACCAGTACGTATTCTTTGTCTGTTATTGATAATGAAAACTGTTTAACGTCAGTCAGCCTCAAAATATTGTGACAGCTACGTTACTATGTTTTTCAGCCGTCAATCAATTTTGTTTATTCTGGGGATAAGGAAAGGTCTAAGTTTAGTCAGTGAGATATGACGTTGATAAAGTAGAGTTGATAAAAGTTTTGATTCCCTTGGAGAATTGTTGCGTCAATCGATCAGTTCTGTATCAGGAATCACAATATTCAAACATATCTTGCCTAGCTACTGGATTCTACGCTGTTTCAATAATACAAAACGTGGAAAGTTTTGGATAATTTTTATTTTGATCCACATTTGTCTGTGAAACCGAATACGAGGAAGTTTCTTACTTGCGACTTGTAAAATAAATATTATAAATAATTATATTATAAATTATAAATATTAAAAGTAAATATATTACATACGTAAGTAATTAATATTCTTTTACTATAATATACTGTAAACAATTTTTATATCAGTAAGGCTTAGGAAACCTAATTTTAGTTCATTAAATTTTTTAAGTGAATTTATGAAAGTGTAGTGATATTATAATAAAGTGGGAGGAAACTATATTGATGTATAATTTCAGTTAGCAATGCTAAATTACCTCCAATTACAATCCAATCGTTACATTTTCAAACTAAAGTTAAACAGCGATATAAACATAATCGCACAACACAAATCTAAATGTATCTTCAACTTCCCTGTTAATTATGAAAAAATAATAATGTATATTACTAAGGATTTCTGATTAGTTAAAATATAAGCAGTTTATTAATTTTCCAAGTAAACTTAACCAAACGTGATTACAATAAATCAACTATTTAAAGTGTGCACAGATGGGCTTAAAATGAAAAGCCTTACACCTAGTTGCCATGACTACGAGCAATGAGGTGGGAGGATCAGCGTTGGTGGTAAGAGGATGATTATGAAGCAATTGATTCTTAAATCATGGATTTAATTTAATAAGCTATTTCTCGGGGAGCGCAAAATGAGCTTAATTAGGGAAAGCGGCTTAAGTGTCCTTCCCTTGGGCCAGATACAGCGTTAAAAATAGCCTTAATATAACTTTTGATTCTTTTAGTTTGAGATTAAAGAATAGGTGTATTGAAGAACCTATAATTTAGAAAATTTGAACTAGATTTTGCGCAAAACTGTACACTATTTTTACAAAAAAATTTAAGAACAGCAAAAGATAACCGTACAAAATGGAGATTGTTGGGAAAATATAATTAGGAGCTACGACATACATATGTTTTCCATTCTCATCATTTAGGTTTATAGATAAATTCACATTATCGTCTTCGTTATCTTGTCCTTGCGTAATCAACTTCATACGTAACTGATACAACTGGAATTGAAGACATGTAAATACAGCTCAACTAACCGTCGATAAAAGAGCGATATAGAAGGGATAAACCAATTTATTTGAAATACAACATAGACTTTTCAATTTCTCAATATTCTGCAACAAATTATGCGTATCATTTAACAGCGAAGTGTCTGCGAGATACAATAGTGAAGAATGTATGTGCGTGCGCGTGTGTGCGTGCGTGCGAACGTGTGTGTGTATGGATATTTTATACAACTCCAAAGACTTTCTAGAGTTGTACTCGTACAAAAAAGAAAGTCTTTCCTGTTTTATAGGACCCAGAACCCTACACATTTTTAAATTTTTGTTCAACATACCAAACTGTTCAATATTTCCAATCCACAATTAAACTTCCCAAGAACTGAAACATTATGGATGCATATAATGTACTATAATTAATTTAAATGCACAAAAGAAAACCTTACCCTAGTATGAAACGGGATAAAGAAGGGAATTATTGTATAATTAAATGCACTGTTAAATAAATTTTTACCTAATGATTACATAACTTTCTACGATCTATATTATCATTAGATAGTTTTGTTCATAATAAATGCCTAAATTATACAATAGATATTGTTTGTGAGTTTTACATAATTATAAACTCTAGTTTACAAATGTTCGTCAGTAGGAAGTTAAAAGATAAACTTAACTAAATCCCACAAGTGTTACTAATCACCTCTTTTTTGTTGCGACTTGATATTGTCGCAAACTAAGAAGTGTGATTTAAAGTTTTCAGGTGTTGAAACTGCGGCGGTATCTGCTTGGCTGGTATCTGGCTTGTATTTTAAAACTTGAACAGCTGAAGGAAAGCTAAAACTTTACATTAATTGTGAAACAGGTTTACACTCTGTATTAGAAGACTTGGATAGTTTTTCTGAATATAAAATAACAACTGAAACCTTATATCCTTATGAATGAAACAAATTCATTATTTCACTGACAGGAACCGCGACATACCGTGAGCTACCTTATGGTTAGTATTCTCTTCTGCGTGTTCTGATGTACCAAAGGGCAAGCATTCTAAGAGAGCAGCAACTATCAGATGCGGGAACTCCGACTCAAATCTTCCTTCTGGAGTTCCAGAGGTACTGGAGCCTGGAATCTCCAAAAGGTCAGGAATTTTTTAACGAACGTAAATTAGGCCTAGTACCTAACAATTAACTTTGAGTTTAAAGCTTCATTTTTATTTATATCAATTCAGTTTTTTAATTGTCTTAACGATCTCAAAATTATTTGCCTAATTAATTATGTTTTTAATTATTCGTTTATAAAGGACGCAGGGATAGTTTAAAAACAAAAGATAAAAGCAGTACATTATTTCTGTACATTATTGTCTTTCTTGTTATTTAATTAAACATTTCTCTAGTATATGCGGATTGGCTGAATATATGTTCATAATTATAAATAAAATGTCTTACCTACTGTATTAATTCCAAAAAAACAATAAATGCGTTACCGCGCGCGCGGTGTGGGTGTGTGTGGCCTTTTAAGGAATTGATAAAATAAATTTCATGCATACACATAAGTTAAGTGAATAAACACAAAATTCAACGTCGAAAGGATAACAATATGATTCGATTTCAATGATTTGTGATTCAGTATATTTAGTTAGTTTGTAATATACACCATCCTAGCTTTTCTTAAAAAAATATACTGTATTGTTTATTAGGCATACTTCTACTGTAACATTGAGTTATTAATAATAGTTCGGTTGTAATTATATTCAAGCAGAAAAAAATGCAAGTACAGAATATTAATCCCAGGGATGGTAAACGACAACGCTCTGAAAGTTTTAAACGATTAACTTCAAAGTTTCTGTGTTGTTGACTAATTGGCTGTGGTCGTAGCGCGGCGGTGTGGTGAGCCTTGGATAGGAGCAGGCCCGTCCTTCCCTACCTCTCAGCTTTCTAATTAAAAACCTCAAATACAGTAACCAGAATTTTGTTCCGTGTAAAAAGATTTGTGCACAAATTTAATCGTTAAATACTCATCACAACTCTCTATGGAAAGTTTCAGCTTTAACAAAATATATATCATCAATGTCAAACCATACTGACCTAGAGCTAGAAAACGGAATTAATTGATCAATGTTTCTTTTTCATAAACTCAAGAAATATTTCTTTAGTATATTTCACTTGATTTATAAACAAAAATCTTGTTATCTTGTAATGGTATTTAAAAATTGTTATCAACTGTAAAATGTAGTTGAGAATAGGTGTAACTTTTCTAATAATCCTAGGTCTGTATGGTTCAATAATATCTTTTTAGTAGCAATTTAGTGTACTATAATAATTGTAAATTAATTTTGATATACATTGGAATTGGTGTTATTTGGAATAAATTTTAACAAAGGATAATTAATTTAAAACCAAGGAGGCGAATATGCGATGCTATAACAGTTTAATAAAATTCAAACGTACGAGTAAACATTTAAATACTACACAATACATGTAAAATGTAAATATATAAATCTATTAATAAATGGAATTTGAAATTAACTATTATAAAAATTATTATAATCAATAATAAATAATGTTCCTTAAAACCAAAGAGGCGAAGTATTGCTAAAGACAATTTTAGCAGAAAGTCTTTACAGCAGGATTCTGTTTCATTAATAATGCTATTATTATTTGTGCAAATTCAAAACAGTTTATGAAAAATTTCTGTTCTTAATACAGCTGCTATGTTCGTTTCGTTAGTAAATTAAATTTAAATTTAAATAGAAACACGCCTTTTAACCTATAACAAATATTAAGCTCCTCAAAGACCAAAGCGAATCATAGTGTTTATTTTTGTAAATGAAACTTTCTTCTTCCAAAACGCTAATTTTGTAAACGACTTAGACCAATTAGACCAATGTTTCGCGTCTTTGGTGAAATCCAGCAGAAATTGTAAACAGCTGTAAAAATATTCCGAGAAATATTTTAAACTTTTCATAAGATCGTTCCATGGAATCCAAAGCATTTTGGAAAAAATAGCTAATTGGTCAAGCCATTCTGGAACTTTTCTCTTAGCAACACTGTCATCTTTGTTCAGACAAGGAATAAAATAAAACATCGAGGATTGTATCTTAATTTCTTTTTATGGGTTTATCTTGTTCAGTATAGAAAACTTAAATACATGTTACGATGAACTACATAACAAAATGAAGTTAAGATTATATCAGACCCTATTACTTGATAGCTCTGCAATTTAGTTTTACAACTCTTTGATTATGTACAGCTATTACATAAAGTAATTTCCTTACCATTTTTAGTATATGAAGGAAGATAATTCCAACTGTTTTAACATATAATAAAACATTTCTAAAATTTATCATCTAACTTATACAAGGATGAACTCTAAAATAAGAAATCTTATAACTTAATTACCATTATAAGAAAAAGGTATTGGATGATATTAAGATTGGTGATAACTGCGCGTACTTATGAACCAATTGATTCTTAAGGCAAGGGCTTAATTTAATTGACCACTTTGTGGCTATAGTATAAAGTGAGCTTAATTAAGTAAAGAGGCTTAAATGTCCCTCTCTTTGGGGAGATATGGCCTTTAAAGTATTAAAAGGATCTTTAGTTATTGTTAGGATTTGGTTATGCACATTTAAAATACGGCATTGACTGAGTTTTTTTTATAAATAAGTACATAGGCAGTGTTATGTAAGATATAAATAATTACGGATACATTAAAAATATTCATATTTTTTATGGAAAGGAGTCTGTGACGATCGTAAGGACCGCAACATAAGGCAGAGGTTAAAATGGTAAATAAGAAGAACACTGCTGTGCCAATAATTGGCCTATTTATTTTTCGTACATGATTAATTGCGATTAGGAGTGCACCTATCCTATGTAGCACCTGCAGCTCCAGTTGCTTTTTTATTCCCCTTTTTAAAGTTGTATTATTCTAACTGTAAAATGTTGTAATAGTTGTAGTGAAAAATAGTTTTTACATTAAATGGATTTTCCTGTTTTAAATAAAGTGTAATTAATTGTCTACTTTTACTTAGTTTTACAACTTTTTCATTATGTACAGCTTTAAAATAAAGTAATTTCCTTACAATTTTTGGTATATAGTATACAATATAATTCCAAGTGCCTCATCATGTAATGAAAAATAAATAACACTTGAAAGTCCACGAGAAAGCGTCCAAAACTTTCACTGTGAGACAAAATTCCGCTCCAAGTGATCTTAAGTGATGAGAATTCATATCAATGGATATACTATAGTATTTTAAAGAGAAAGCTCAATAATTAGTTATTTTGTAATACCTTGTATTATATTTTTGTAAATACATGTTGATAAACTTGACTTATAAATATTTCACAATAAACTGTTGCAAATGAGAAACTTTTTGACCGAATTGCTCTTTAACCTTTTGGCTCTACTCACTTACATGCATACATACATTTTACTTATACTTATATAGGTCGTTTGGGGTCGTCAGCATTGTTGCCCATTGACCTTTTGACTCCTTTCATACATACCGACATGGATACATGCGTTATACTTAATTTCCATATATGGTAAACAATAATACCTATAGATCGTATGGGGTTGTCTAGTTTGCTGCCAATTGACCTTTTGACTCCTTTCATACATACTTACATGGATATATGAATTATACTTATATCCATATACGGTAACAAGAAAGCAGAGAATACCTTTCGATCGTCCGGGATTGTCAAGTTTGTTGCCTATTGAACTTTTGACTCCTTTCATACATACTTACATGAATACATACATTTGAATTATCCAAGATGGTACAGAATATCAATAAGTCATCGGGGGAAACTTAGATCCTATGACCTTTTTGCCCAACGCTCAATAAAGTTCTCTCTTGGAGCAATAGAAACGTATGTACTAAGCTTCAAATCCCTGCCACCTTTCTATCAAAGGTTATAGCAGACAGACAACAGTATGTTTTTAAGGATCTGACAGGATTGGGCCGTATTGCTGGTCACATTATTGTATTTTTACACAAAAAATTACAATAAAATTAAAAGTCCAGAGACTTAGTACATTTTAACCGAGTATGCATTCACTAATCTATCTATACATATAAAAATGAATGTTTGTGTGTATGTCCTTTATAGAATCGCAAACTATTAGGCCGACCATTATAAAAATGTGTATGTATACGTATTTTTCCACGGAGAAGGTTTATATGCTAAGCCCATTGATGAAACTCACCACCAAGCGGCGCTGCAAAAGACAAAAGGTTTCAAAGCGCCTGCACACTATAACCTGCAATTACGAGACAGTTACGTATATTACATAGCCAAACACTATTTGAAGGCGCTGAGTTATTATGTACAGTATATTTGTCTTTAAGATACATTTCTGATTGAACTTAAAGCCCGAGTGTAAAGTAGACCACTTTATAACAAAGTACAGGTACGTTAACATTGGCTATAAACATAAATAGATTTTCTTGATTGTGGCAACAACGCAAACTCTACACCGGCGTTGAAAATATAATTCCATTAAACCAGAAGTTCACATACACGGGCAAAGCTTACGAGCGTGTAAAGCCGCGGGAAACAGCTAGTATTACATAAATTATAAGTGCATGTGACTTTAAATTTATGCGTAGAATTAAAAATTTAGTAGATTATTAATAAATATTTAGGACGTAACATCTTGCTTGCATTGAGTAGTCCCTATGGTACTCTAAGGTAACTACATGAGTTTCATAATATTTGAGGTTCAATTAACACTAGATTTGCACATACGCATAGTTTTGGAGTCGAGTAAATTAAATAATGGTTGGCAATGTACAAATTCCCACCTCACATGATTTTCCAATTGATTTTTTATATGTACTCATATTTTTGTTTCTTTTTACATTCCTTATTGTGTAAAAACTCCACTCACCACAATACCTCATGAAAGCTAGTATAGTCAATATACTATACTAGCTTTCATCAGACCAGAAAATTACCAGAAAACTTGCAGAGACCGGTGTATATAATTTGCCTGATGACAAGGCATGCGACGATTAAGAAAACTGGAAATTGTTATATCTTCCAGTGCACTTACGATGTTATCCAACAGTCATGAACTCTTTTAGGGAGTTGTTTCGAATATAATAAAACGCGTTGACGTTATTTTAAGACGCATATTGGGATTAAATTCAGGTTATGAAATAAAAGCTCAGTGTAATTAATAACTGACAACATGAGTACAGAAATTTTATAGTACGAAGATAATGACAACCATTTTGGTAGCATGAGGACACATTTATATTTTTGAAGCGTTGCAGGTGAAGCATTGAAAGTTTACAAATCAATATTACACATAAATGTCTAAATTTTACGCAAAAATGTTATTTTTCATCAAATGTCCACAACGAAGCAGAAGAAAATCTTAAATAAAAGCAGTAAAGTCAATTACAGGTCCCTGTTACTAGAAAAAATGCTGAAAATCTGTCATCAGATTGATTAACTTATACAAAAGGGCAGCAGTTTAAAGTTACCAAAAGCGAGCTTGTTAAATTTAGTTTCATTGTTATATTTTTATAATTGCCATAGCAAATCCCTAAAATTTCCAATGGCTATAAGAAAAAAAATATGTCACCATTGATTTATAGCACTATTTCATAGATAGTAAACTAGATATCAGTATTATGTAGTTCATTTATGGTTTTGAAGAGATTTTCCTCCCAATGTGAGGCTTGTCTGGAGGGCAGTATAGTGCAAGTATGTGTATGAAAAAATGTAAAACGTAAGTTGTATAGTCTGTTATCTCTCATCACTGCATTGTGAAACTGAAAGGGAAAACAGACTGAGTCGTAATTACGCTGCATTTGGAGAGTGTTAACATGTAAAATGTTAAATACTCCCCACAAGCTCTTAATTAAAACCCTGACTCCATTGCTCTCTTAATAAATGTCCTCTTGTGAAATGTGGCTGACAGAAACCGCGATAAAATCTTTTTTATATAAATTCTTCATTATGTGAACGTAAAAAATAAATACCCACCTTTTATTACAGTTTGTTTAAGAACAATATGAATATCTTGTAACAAGATCAGAAGAAGTATTACGTGTTGTTTTTTGCGTAAATATTCTTTTTTGTTATCATTCAATTACAAACTAGTAGTAGTTTCAAACCAGAAATAACAGAAATGTTAGTTACAGAAGGGAAATATCTACACAAGTAAAAAAGTAGGCAATGACATGCTGAGTATTGAAAAATTATATGTTAACCTGTCCCAAATTCTGTTATTTTCTCTTATGTAAAGTTTAAAAAAATGGAAAAAGGTGGAGCAGATATCATATTTGATTTTCATGTTGACTTTGACAACATGACGGTTAACTTACAACATTTGACAAGACAGAAGATAACTTTTTAGTTACGGAGGTTAATTGTACAGCATTGAAGGTTTATGTGCTCGTATTAATTTCAAAAATTTATAAATTCATACTCCTAGCCTGCAATCCTAGGCCTTCACTCGATTTAAACTAACGTAAATTGTCTATTGGCTGTAGACTATGTGCTTGTTCGACAATTTAGACTGTCGTAGACAAGTCGTAGCGTGGTATGGAGATACTCGTAAGAACTTATAATCAGAAAACTCTGTATTCTATGGTTACTTATTAAAAGCATTGAAATTCCTACCTAAATTAAAAAATATTTAAAATAAATTTATTGTTGTTAGTTATTCAAAACATCCCTTTTAGTAAAATATCAAATAACCAACAATACCAATAAGGCAGTAACGAATTGTCTTCTCAATTTTAATCAGAATTGTTTACATGTGAATATTTTGCATATTAATAATGTCAACGTGGTCTTTCCTGTGCATTTAATACAAAATTTAACACTTAGAGTTTACTCTTTCACATTATTTAACTGTTACACAGATGAAAAAGTTGGTGTCAGGATATTCGGTCGTAGATAATCCAATTTCACAATCCATTTATGATATCTTGCTCAAAGAATGTTTTTTGTTGAAAGGCTTAATTATTACAGTAGTTGAAAATAAAAATATCTCGATCGCAGCAATCTTCTTTTACTGTTATTATCTTTTGGCTGAGCTTTAGCGAAGCCGATTACTCGAGGGTCTGAACATTTTTATTTCTGTCTGGCTGTCTATATAGTTTTTCTTATGATTTTGAGAAGCCAAGTGACCTATGGTATTGAAATTTTATTTGAAGGTTCATTTATATGTAGGAAACATTGAGTTTGTGATGGTATATATTACTCCATGGAATTTGGCTGAGCGTTAGTGATTATTTTTACATTGGTTTTATAGATAGCCATGGTGTCAATGAAAAAAATTCATAGAATACGTAAGTTTTTTACGAATGAAAATCATCAACAATGTAGGAGTAATTACGAGAAGAACGCTTGTATTTTTAATCAATCCTACAAGATATAATAGCTCGGAATACTATTAATACAGGATAATTCACAACTGTTAATCTGATTTTTATCTTTAATATTTTAAATCTGTTTTGTATATTAATTAAGCATGTTTTAACTTAAGCGGTTTACCTACCTCATTCCCGTATTTTAAAACTAAATAAAATAGTTGCTGCTTACTAATTAATGAAATTGTTACGAGACCCCGCGTCAGTTGGTTTAAAAGAGATTTCCAATATTCATGCGGCACGTCGACGTAATATAGTTTAATATTCCATGTTGTACAATATTGGCCACTACATTATGCCGAGAAGCACAAATTCATAGTAGTGTATGATTTAGAATTCAATATTTACTGAAATTAAAATTAAATCTCATACATACGTTTTACTAGATTTAGACCATGTGTCAATCAATTGATCTTTGTTTTTATCTGAGGAAACTGCTAATGAGTCATCAGCGTAGAGAACCATATTTATGTCATTTAAAATATCACGCAGATAATTAAGATAGATTAGAAAAGAGGAGGGGGACCAAGTGTAGAGTTCTTGACGCACACCAAATATTCAATTTTAATACTAGCCACTGCTTACGATAAAAAAGATAAAGGTTTTTAAACTAAGAAAATGTTATGCAGGATACTTTCCAAGTAGTTAAGGAAAGTTCCAATATTAATTTTACTGGTATTTGGAGGTCGGTAGACATTAATTATAACTATAAGGTTACGCACTCTTAATAAGACTAATGCATAATTCGAAAACATTGTCGGATTAGGCAAGTATGCACACCACACCCCTGGTTTTGATTTTGCGTTTTTAATTAGAAACTATTTTGAAACCGCTGATATTGCTTAATATTTTATAGTTTTTCTTGTAGGAGCCAGTGCT